>NC_080041.1:28484005-28652204 GCF_012489685.1 Lotus japonicus | reverse complement strand
CTGGTGCAAGTCGCTCTGCCTCAGCCTCAGCTTCAAGACGCTCTGCCTCAAGTCTGGCTTGTTCAGCCTGAGCTGCTGCTTGACGTGCAGCTTCTTCTGCTTGTTCTTTCTTTCTCTTGGCTTCTTCAATAGCTTCAAGAAGCTTATTTCTCTGTTCTAGTTCATGAAGAGCCACCCTCCTAGCAAGCCTTTGCTTTGCAGCCTCAATGCTCGGACTGCCTCTGCATGCAGGAGCTGCATCATAATTGGAACTTGAGCCACTAGCCAAGTGCTCAGATTGTTCCACTCATCAGCCACATTTTCAGCATTCTCACTGAGATCAGTCTGACGTGCACATTGCGGAGCCTCAAAGAGGCTTCATGATAGAAGATATTGATGCACTCAGAGAGAGATGTGGGTTGAAGGTGAGTATAGGGAATTATGGAGAGGTTGGGTTCAGGAGAGGCTGGTGATTGCTGCTATGGGCTTCAGAGGCACCTTGTGGGAGAACCAATGTTAATCATGGGAGCATTGGGTTCAGAGGTTCCAAGGTGAGGGTCTGAAGTTTCAACCAGAGGGTGAGGTGATCTAACCGAGGATTGGTTAGACACTGATTGTTCAGGTTCAGGGTCTGGTTGAATGGGCTCTTGTTGGTCAGGGACAGGGTGAGCTTGTTGAACTAAGGGGTCTGCCTCTTGGATAGGATTGGCCAAGATAGGTTCATCTGGGTCAACTAGACGTTCAGGTCTAGGGCCAGGATATCTCCTAGGGCTTGGACAGGTAAGGTAATACTCTTCCAAGGCAGATACCTTTTCTTTTCTAACCTCCATGAATTTTCTAATTGATTCAGAGGTATTGGAGGGAGGAGAGTCAATAACATTGGTTGGGAAGGATACAGGTGTGAAGGCTGTTGAAGAGTCTGTATCCGTGGTTCTGGCAGCAGGACGTGCTGATGCTCTGGGAGCAAGAGTGATCAGACGTTCTGGGTTGTGGTTCTGTTTGGTTGGGCTGGGTTGGTCTTGGACGATTGGTTCAGAAGATAATGGGTCGTACGGAATGGTAAGGAGAGATGTTGGTATCTTCTGACCTAGAGGTTGGGTTCTGAAGCAAATTCCAGAGAGGTGCTTCAGTAGGAGAAGGTTGAAAGAAGGAAGATCTTGGGGAATGTGGTGGAGAGGTGGTTTGTTCGGCTGGCTGGGATTCAGGAATAGGAGTGAGGGGATTTGAGGAGTGTTGAAGCAAGGCAGAAATAGGGAGTGCATCAAATAAATTCAAATCATCATCAGAAGCAAGTGCAGGCTTACTTGTATGTGCTGATGAATCGAGTCACTCTGGCAGGAGGTTCAGTCCTTCTGACCACTTCAGCAGCTGGTTCCACCCGAGTAGGCTTCACCACGATTCTGACCTTCTTCTGCTTCTTTCTTTGGAGGACCATCCTCACTATCATCATCATCACCATCATCAGGCTTTCTCTTCGTCTTCTTGACCAGAGAGACATCAGAGTCTTCAGAGGATTCTTCCAGAACCATCTTCCTCTGAGCTTTCTTCTTTGGAGGAGAAGGAAACTCTGGAGCTGGCGGTAGTCTGCTGATGAAATCATCAAGGTCAATCTCGAATCCTTGAGCCCTGAGGTCTTCAACATAGCATCTGATGGCTTCAGGATGGTCTGCTTGAGTCCACAGAGGGTAGTCATTCAGAGGCATTCTTCTTCCTCTGATCTCAGAAGATGAGTCTTCATGAGCAGGAGCAATCTTCTTCTGGATTAAGCCCATCTTCTTCAAGGAGTTTGCAGTGAAGACATCACTGACAATTGTGCTCAAATCCTCTGTGCAACCAGCATCGATCAAATCTTGCACCCAAGTTGCTTTCAATGAGAAAGTCTGAGAGCAGCCTCCCAAAAGGGATGTATTTGATTGCAGACTTGATGGAGGCGGTGGTGCGAGACTTCCGGATGCATTCCTTTAAGTAGGAGAACAGGAAGTAGGGAAGGCAGATCTTCTCCTTGTCTTGAATGAAGAACAGCATCGCCTTCTGGTTGAAGTTGATGTAATCTGGAGAACTGCCCTTCGGTCTCTGGTTTATGCAGTTGAGCAGGATCTTGTGCCAGATTCTGAGTTTGGGGGTGAAGATCCATCACCTTGTAACTCGTCTTGCCCGGTTTGAAGGTGGTGTACAGGGCCTTGTTGACTTTGTCTTTGGTGATGGGTTTCAGCTTGGATTCCGTCAGTTGGAAACGATACCCATAAGCAGTATCTGCACCTAGCAGATTCACGAATGACTTCTCCGTGATGATGATCTTCCTGCCAAGAATGTGAGAGACCACCTGAGTGTCATCGCAGTCTGCGTGCTTCCAGAATTCCTTTACCAATTTCTCATACACCGGTCCTCGAAGTCGATTGAAATAGTTTTCCCCAACCTTGAGCTTGAACTTCAGGACGAAGATCATACCCATTTGCAGCCAGTTATCGAGGTTGAATCTCCATTCTGCCAGGACTTGGAGTTCCTCAGGAGCAAATACGCAGTGAACGGCACAGCCCCGTTCTGCAATAGGAACAATCTGCTCTTGAACTTGAACTTGTTCTTGTGCCGGGTTCTCAGAGCCCCTTTGACCCGTTGCCAAACCAACTTCCATTTGAGGGAACTGAGGTGCATCTGCAGTAGATCTTCTGGTTTGTCTCACCATTTTGAAGAGGTTGAAGGTTTGAGGTAGAAGATGAAGTTTGAAGGATGAAGAGAGATCGAGAGAGAAATCAAGAAAGAGGCGGTTTTGAAAAGCAGAGAGTGCGAGAGTGAAAACCGGAAGTGAACGAGAACGTGTGTGTATAGTGGGTTTTATCAAATAACCGTTGTTGATTCAAAAAGCACTGTAAGATCAACGGTTGAAAATTAAAGATAGATAGTAACAGTAAAATACACAATCACACACAGGAGATAAGCATATCTGTAAGATCAAGATTTGGTCATGTGGTACAACTCTATGTTTTGATGATAACAAGTATTTATTTGTGGATGAACAACTATGATACTCTAATGTTTGTCTTGAGTGTTTTGACAAACAGGTTCTGATTCTGACACCAGAAGATATATTCGTCAGAAGTTCAGAAGATCAGAGGATCAGAAGCTCTAAAGATCAGAAGATCTGAAGATCAGAGGATCTGAAGATCAGAGGATCTGAGGATCAGAGGTTCAGAAGATCAGAGGATCAGAAGCTCTGAAGATCAGAAGATCTGAAGATCAGAGGATCTGAAGATCAGAGGATCTGAGGATCAGAGGATCAGAAGATCAGAGGATCAGAAGATCTGAGGATCAGAAGATCTGAAGACCAGAAGCTCTGAGGGACCAGAGGCTCTGAAGGTTCAGAAGCTCTGAAGGTCCAGAAGCAGAAGTTACGAAGGTCAGAGGATCCAAGCATCCCTCTGACTCTGATCACCAAGCTTCACAAGTTCCAACACGAAGCATAACTCTGATCAGAGGTCAATGGTTAAAGGCAAAGGTCTCTATCGAGAAGTACAAGAGCAGTGTACTATTCTGAAATGCCTACCTACCAAGGTTCAGCCACAGCAGGTTCTGGAAGTTCCAGAAATGCCCTCCAACGGTCATATTCTCTCAACAGAAATATCCTTTGCACCTTGGACTATAAAAGGCTGAAGAAAAGAAGAAAGACTAAGAGAGAAAGAAGAGTGAGAGAAATCAAGAGCTGCAATACAAGAGAAGATTCAAGCCTCTACTTTCTTCATCTATTCTTATTTGGTTTACACTCAGCTTATTTAGAAGCAAACCTTTGTAAACACCAACCTCAAACAGTTGTTTGATTTTCCTTAAGGGACCGGGTAGGTCAGTATCCTTAAGAAGACTAAGAGAGTGAATCTTAGTGGTGATTCCTTTAGGAGATCAAGGTTGATCGGATCCTAGAGAAGACTAAGAGAGTGAATCTTAGTGATAGCTAAGTCAGTGTATTGTTAGTCACTTGTAGGTTTCAAGTGCAGTTGTAACAATTATCTGATTAGTGGATTGCCTTCATTCTAAGAAGGAAGAAATCACCTTAACGGGTGGACTGGATTAGCTTGAGGGATTTATCAAGTGAACCAGGATAAAATACTTGTGTGCTTTTCTCTTATCTTTATCCGCTGCACCATCTATCTTAGAGAAACCGAAAAGATTTACTTTAAATCTTAAGGGGAAAGTTTTTATATTGAAAACGCTATTCAACCCCCCCCTTCTAGTCGTTTTTCACACCTTCAATTGGTATCAGAGCGCAAGTTCTGATTACCACACTTAACAGTGTTCAGTAGATCCGGGCCAGTGTGAAAAACTCATGGATTCCACCACTACTACAAGCAAATATCAATACAGTGCAAGACCACCTATCTTTGATGGTAAGAGATTTGATTTCTGGAAAGATAGAATCAAAAGCTTCTTTCTTGGCTTTGATCCTGATCTCTGGGATTTTGTTGTTTATGGCTACACCCCTCCTGTCGATGAACGTGGTGTAAAGATCCCAAGGAAGAAGATGAGTGAAGATCAAAAGAAGGAATTCAGAGATCATCACAGATCAAGATCTATTCTGCAAAGTGCCATTTCATATGAAGAATATGAGAAAATTACTGATCGTGATTCCGCCAAGGGCATCTTTGAATCCTTGCAGATGTCTCATGAAGGAAACAAGAAAGTGAAAGAGACAAAAGCGTTGTCTCTAATCAAGCAGTATGAATCCTTCCAAATGGAACCTGACGAATCCATTGAGGATATGTTTTCCAGATTTCAGTTGCTCGTAGCTGGAATAAGACCCCTCAGCAACAGCTACACCACTGCGGATCATGTCATGAGGATCCTTAGAGGTCTTCCTGAAAGCTGGATGCCTTTGATAACTTCCTTGGAGCTAACTAGAGATGTTGAGCAGATGAGTTTGGAAGAACTCATAAGCATACTGAAGTGTCATGAATTAAAGCGTGCTGAACATCAAGATCACAAGAAGAAGTCTATTGCCTTGAAATCCAAATCTGAAAAGGCTAAGACTCTCCAAGCTGGAACAGAAGAATCCGAAGAAGCATCAGAAGATTCTGATGAAGATGAGCTGACTCTGATATCCAGAAAGTTCAACTGCATCTGGAAGCACAGGCAGAGCAAATACAAAGGTTCATCAAAGGACGAAAAGTCAAAGAAGCATTTCAAACCAAAGAAAAGTCTGATGGTGACTTTTGACGAATCAGAGTCAGAGGATGTTGACTCTGATGGTGAAGTTCAAGGACTCATAGCTATTGTCAAAGACAAAGGAGCAGAATCAAAGGAAGCTGTTGACTCTGACTCAGAATCAGAAGGAGATACAGACTCTGACGATGAAAATGAGGTATTTGATTCTTTCTCAACTTCTGAACTTAAAGATGCTTTGTCTGAAATTATGGATAAATATAACTCTCTCTTGACTAAGCATAAAAGGTTGAAAAAGAATTTCTCTGCTGCCTCTGAAACTTCTGTTGAACATGAGAAAATCATATCTGATTTGAAAAATGATAACCATGCTTTAGTTAATTCTAACTCTGTGCTTAAGAATCAAATTGCTAAGTTAGAAGAAGTTATTGCCTGCGATGCCTATGATAGTAAGCATGAATCTAAGTATGAAAAATCTTTTCAAAGATTCCTGGCTAAAAGCGTAGATAGAAGCTTGATGGCTTCATTGATCTATGGCGTGAGCAGAAATGGAATGCGTGGCATTGGCTATTCTAAACCAATTAGAAATGAGCCTTCTGTGTCTAAAGCTAAATCCTTGTATGAATGCTTTGTTCCCTCTGGTACCATATTGCCTGACCCTGTACCTGCTGAAGCTGCTAAACCTCCTCTTATAAAGGGATCTTTCTCCATGTCTAAATATCATGCAAAAATTCCTGTATATTATCCTGCTGAAAGACCCAAAGTTGTCAGAACTTCTGGGCTAACTAACAAGAAAGGACCCAGAAAGTGGGTACCTAGGGATAAGATTATATATGTTGCAGATATCTTCAATAGGTCCATCGAAACTCCAACCGTGGAACCTGGACAGTGGATGCAAGCAACACATGACGGGAGAAAGGCATATGTCCCAAGATCCAAAACTTGAACCTGAAGGTGAAGTTGATCTTGGAGGCATCAGTAGAGCAAGATTTGGTCAAGGAATCATTGGTTTTTGATATGAACCCCTCTGTTGATATTCTGAACGCTATTCATGTTAGAATTAATGATAAGCTTGACTCTGACAAGTCAAAGCTAGCTGAAAAAGCTTGCAGAGATGAGCATGACCGTTTCAGAAAGAAACAAAGACTCAGAACTTGACGAACCAGAAGCAACAACATCAGAAGATGCTACTACAACTTCTGACTTGCGTCATCAGAAGAAGAGTAGGTTCCTAGCTTCTCATTCTGAAGTATCTAAAGATGAAATTTTATCCAGAACGGAGATGTCACCAGAACCACACTTCTGCTCTCATCAGAAGATATGCTAATCAGAAGCCAAGTATCCCTTGGTATTACTTCTGAGGGGGAGTATTTCGTCTTTTACTCTTACTATTTTTTTTTCCACCTTCATTCTTTTTGCTTATGACAAAAAGGGGGAGAACTTATAATATCTTGACAACTCAACTCCTACATCATTTAGCTCAGAATCTTGACAACTCAACTCCTACATCATTTAGCTCAGAATCTAGACTTTACTAACGTTGATATTAAGTATTAGATTCAGGGGGAGCTTAGCTCAGAATCAAGCACGAGTCTTGGATTCAGAAGGAGCAAGATAAACTATACACATCAGGATAAGTTTTAACTCTGATACCTTATACTCTGAGTGTATTCAGTTTATTTGTTTAGAGTTGTTCATCAAAATACATGGTTTTGTCATCATCAAAAAGGGGGAGATTGTAAGATCAAGATTTGGTCATGTGGTACAACTCTATGTTTTGATGATAACAAGTATTTATTTGTGGATGAACAACTATGATACTCTAATGTTTGTCTTGAGTGTTTTGACAAACAGGTTCTGATTCTGACACCAGAAGATATATTCGTCAGAAGTTCAGAAGATCAGAGGATCAGAAGCTCTAAAGATCAGAAGATCTGAAGATCAGAGGATCTGAAGATCAGAGGATCTGAGGATCAGAGGTTCAGAAGATCAGAGGATCAGAAGCTCTGAAGATCAGAAGATCTGAAGATCAGAGGATCTGAAGATCAGAGGATCTGAGGATCAGAGGATCAGAAGATCAGAGGATCAGAAGATCTGAGGATCAGAAGATCTGAAGACCAGAAGCTCTGAGGGACCAGAGGCTCTGAAGGTTCAGAAGCTCTGAAGGTCCAGAAGCAGAAGTTACGAAGGTCAGAGGATCCAAGCATCCCTCTGACTCTGATCACCAAGCTTCACAAGTTCCAACACGAAGCATAACTCTGATCAGAGGTCAATGGTTAAAGGCAAAGGTCTCTATCGAGAAGTACAAGAGCAGTGTACTATTCTGAAATGCCTACCTACCAAGGTTCAGCCACAGCAGGTTCTGGAAGTTCCAGAAATGCCCTCCAACGGTCATATTCTCTCAACAGAAATATCCTTTGCACCTTGGACTATAAAAGGCTGAAGAAAAGAAGAAAGACTAAGAGAGAAAGAAGAGTGAGAGAAATCAAGAGCTGCAATACAAGAGAAGATTCAAGCCTCTACTTTCTTCATCTATTCTTATTTGGTTTACACTCAGCTTATTTAGAAGCAAACCTTTGTAAACACCAACCTCAAACAGTTGTTTGATTTTCCTTAAGGGACCGGGTAGGTCAGTATCCTTAAGAAGACTAAGAGAGTGAATCTTAGTGGTGATTCCTTTAGGAGATCAAGGTTGATCGGATCCTAGAGAAGACTAAGAGAGTGAATCTTAGTGATAGCTAAGTCAGTGTATTGTTAGTCACTTGTAGGTTTCAAGTGCAGTTGTAACAATTATCTGATTAGTGGATTGCCTTCATTCTAAGAAGGAAGAAATCACCTTAACGGGTGGACTGGATTAGCTTGAGGGATTTATCAAGTGAACCAGGATAAAATACTTGTGTGCTTTTCTCTTATCTTTATCCGCTGCACCATCTATCTTAGAGAAACCGAAAAGATTTACTTTAAATCTTAAGGGGAAAGTTTTTATATTGAAAACGCTATTCAACCCCCCCCTTCTAGTCGTTTTTCACACCTTCAATATCTACACGCAATCATAACAGACTGTCACACGGGCACAAGGAATTATGCATCAGAAATTCTGACACACGTGTTGTTGTCTCAGCTTCAGAGTCAGTACCAGTGGGCACACACACTCTGATTGAGTTACCTTCTGGACTAGACATCTTCTGATCAAGAAGTATCATAGTCAGAGGTTCTAATCCATCTTCACTCTGGACAAAAGTCCATGTTTAGATTTTTCAGAATAAAATTAAATCTATCCTCTGCTAAGGGCTTTGTAAAGATATCTGCCCATTGATGGTCAGTATCAACAAACTTCATAAGAAGTACGCCCTTCTGCACATAATCTCTAATGAAGTGATACTTTACCTCAATGTGCTTTGCCCTTGAATGCAAGATAGGATTCTTGCTCATCGAGATTGCAGCAGTGTTATCACAATAAATTGGGATATTGCTCTCAAGGATCTGATAATCCTCCAGCTGATGTTTCATCCAGAGCATCTGAGTGCTGCATATTGCTGCTGAGATATATTCTGCCTCTGCAGTTGATAGTGCAATGGTTGATTGCCTCTTGCTTGCCCATGAGACTAGATTGCTTCCCAGAAATTGACAATTTCCAGAAGTACTTTTTCTCTCTGTTCTATCTCCAGCATAATCAGCATCACAATAACCTGAAAGCTTATACTCTGATGTTTTCTTATACATCAAGCCAAGGTTAGTGGTGCCTTTCAGATACCTTAGGATCCTCTTAACAGCAGTTAAGTGGGTTTCCCTTGGATCTGATTGGAAACGAGCACATAAGTGAACACTAAATAATATGTCTGGCCTAGATGCAGTTAAGTATAGAAGTGAACCTATCATTCCACGATAGAGCTTCTGACATACTTTACCACTTTTATCTTCTTTCTCCAAAATGCATGTAGGATGCATTGGAGTCTTGGCCACTGTAGATTCCAGCATATTGAACTTCTTCAGAAGTTCTTTAGTGTACTTGCTCTGATGGATATATGTTCCTTCTGGTGTTTGATCAACTTGTATTCCCAGAAAGTACTTTAATTCTCCCATCATACTCATCTCAAATTCAGCCTGCATCATCTCAGAAAATTCTTTGCATAGAGATTGATTAGCAGAACCAAATATAATATCATCAACATAAATTTGCACAATTAAGATATCATCTTTATAAGTCTTGCAAAAAAGAGTTGTATCTACTTTACCCCTTACAAACTCATTCTCCAGAAGGAATGAGCTAAGTCTCTCATACCATGCTCTGGGAGCTTGCTTCAGACCGTAGAGTGATTTCTTCAATTTGAACACATGGTCTGGTTTCTTTTCATCTTCAAAACCTGGGGGTTGATGAACATAGACTTCCTCTGAGATATAACCATTTAGGAAGGCACTCTTTACGTCCATCTGATGTAGAACTATGTTGTGATTTACTGAGAAGGAGATCAACAGTCTAATTGCCTCCAGTCTTGCTACCGGAGCAAATGTTTCAGTGTAGTCTATTCCTTCCTGCTGGCTGTAGCCTTGAGCAACTAGCCTTGCCTTGTTTCTGACTACTTCTCCTTTCTCATTTAGCTTGTTTCTGAATACCCATTTCGTTCCAATAACATGGACACTCTCAGGCTTCTTCACTAAGCTCCAAACATCGTTCTTGGAGAATTGATTCAGTTCTTCTTCCATGGCCAGAATCCAATCCTTGTCCTGAAGAGCTTCATCTATGGACTTGGGTTCAATTAAGGACACCAATCCTTTCAGACTGAGCAAGGTCTCTTCAGAGGGTCTGAAGGCAGATCTGGTTCTGACTGGTTCGTCTTTGTTGCCCAAAATCAATTCCTTAGGGTGAGCTGCAGTGATTCTGCTCTTCTTCAGAGTTTGTGAGTTAGAGGGACCAGCTTCTTCCTCTGGTTCATCTTCCTCTGGCTCAACTTCCTCTGCAGCTTTGCCTTTGTCAGAAACATTAATGCTTAAATCTGCAAACTTTTCAACTAGCTTTGACTGGTCAGAGTCAAGCTTATCGTCAAATCTAACATGAATAGATTCTTCAATAGTCTTAGCATCAGTATTATAAAATCTAAAACCTTTAGATCTCTCAGAGTAACCGAGTAATAGACACTTAGAAGACTTAGCATCAAATTTATGCAATCTATCCTTAGTATTGAGAACATAACAAACACAGCCAAAAGGATGAAAATAAGAAATGTTGGGTTTTATGTTCTTCCACAATTCATAAGGAGTCTTATTCAGAATTGGTCTCACAGAGATTCTGTTCTGAATGTAACATGCTGTATTTACTGCCTCTGCCCAAAAGTGCTTAGCCATGCCGGTTTCTTGGAGCATGGTCCTAGCCATCTCCTGAAGAGTTCTGTTCTTCCTCTCAACAACACCATTTTGTTGAGGAGTTCTTGGACAAGAGAAATCATGTGCAATTCCATAGGAATCAAACAGAATCTCAAACTTGTCATTCTCAAACTCTCCACCATGGTCACTTCTGACACGCACAATCCTACAAGCCTTCTCGTTTTGCACTTGAGCAATGAAGGTAGAGAACACAGCATGAGACTCATCCTTGCGGGTTAGAAACTTTACCCATGTCCAGCGGCTATAGTCATCAACGATAACCATCCCATATCTCTTGCCACCTATAGACTCAGTTTTCACTGGTCCAAACAGGTCGATATGCAGAAGTTCCAACGGCCTTGAGGTTGAGACAACATTCTTTGCCTTGAAAGGGACTTTTGTGAATTTGCCTTTCTGACATGCTTCACAAAGAGCGTCTGAAGCGAACTTCAGATTGGGTAAGCCCCTGACAAGGTTTAGCTTGCTCAGCTGAGAAATCTTTCTCATACTGGCATGCCCTAACCGTCTATGCCATACCCACTGCTCTTCATTAACAGACAGAAGGCACTTCACATTCTGAGCCTCCAACTCAGATAATCTGATCTTATAAATGTTGTTCTTCCTCTTGCTGTTAAACAGAACAGAGCCATCGATCTGACTTACAGCCCGGCAGGACTTTTGATTGAATATAACATCATAACCCTTGTCAGCTAATTGACTTATAGACAATAAGTTATGTGTTAAGCCGTCTACCAATAAAACATTATCAATGCATGGACTACTATCTACACAAATAGTACCAGTACCAACAATTTTACCCTTTTCATTTCCTCCGAAGCCAACTTCGCCTCCAGGCTTAAGTTTCAGCTCTCGGAACATACGCTTTTCTCCCGTCATGTGACGCAAGCATCCACTGTCCAGATACCATGATTGGTGTTTCAGTGGAGCTATCAAGGATATCTGCAACATAGATGATCTTGTCCTTAGGTACCCACTTTCTGGGTCCTCTTTTGTTAGTTACCCCAGAGGTTCTGATCACCTTGGGTGTCTCAACATAATATTTTAAAGGAATATTTGCATGATATTTAGTCATAGAGAAAGATCCCTTTTTAAGAGGATGTTTAGCAACTTTAGCAGGTACAGGATCAGGCAATATGGTACCAGAGGGAACAAAGCATTCATACAAGGATTTAGCTTTAGACACAGAAGGCTCATTTCTAATTGGTTTAGAATAGCCAATGCCATGCATTCCATTTCTGCTTACGCCATAGATCATTGAAGCCATTAAGCTTCTATCCACGCTTTTAGCTAGGAATCTTTGAAAAGACTTTTCATACTTAGATTCATTTCTACAATCAGAGGCATCACAGGCAACAATTTCTTCTATTTTAGCAATTTGGTTCTTAAGCACAGAGTTAGAATTTACCAAAGCATGATTTTCATTTTTCAAATCAGAAATAATTTTCTCATGTTCAGAAGGAGTCTTAGAGACAGCAGATAAGTTCTTTTTCAACTTTTTATGCTTAGACAATAAAGAGTTATACTTATCCATGATATCAGACAAAGCATGTTTCAGTTCAGAGGTAGAGAAGGAAGCGAATACCTCATTTTCATCGTCTGAGTTAGGATCTCCTTCTGATTCTGAGTCAGAGTCAACAGCTTCCTTTGACTCTGCTCCTTTGTCTTTGACAATGGCCATGAGTCCTTGGACTTCACCATCAGAGTCAACATCCTCTGACTCTGATTCATCGAATGTCACCATCAGACTCTTCTTGGTCTTGAAGTGCTTCTTTGGCTTCTTGTCTTTCTTCAACTTTGGACAATCACTTTTGTAGTGTCCAGATTCTTTGCACTCAAAACATGTGACTTCCTTGATTGAAGACTTCTTCTGGCCTGAGGACTCATACTTGCCTTTTGCCTTTCCAGAGCCTTTGAACTTGCTCTGCCTGTGCTTCCAGATGCGGTTGAGTCTCTTGGAGATCAGAGTCAGCTCATCTTCATCAGAATCTTCTGATGCTTCTTCAGATTCTTCTTCTTCAGCTTGAAAAGCCTTTGACTTCTCAACCTTAGCCTTTTCAGATTTGGATTTCAAGGCTATGGACTTTTTCCTCAGATCTTGCATCTCTGAGCGTTTCAGCTCATGGCATTTCAAAATGCTGATGAGTTCTTCTAAACTCATATTCTCAACGTCTCTCGTGAGCTCTATTGAAGTCACCAAAGGCATCCAACTTTCAGGAAGACACCTGATGACCCTTATAACATGATCTTTTGTTGTGTAGCTCTTGTTGAGAGGTCGTATGCCAGCTACAAGCAATTGAAATCTGGAGAACATTTCTTCAATGGACTCATTTGGCTCCTTGATGAAGGATTCATACTTTTGGATCAAAGACAATGCCTTTGATTCTTTGACTTTCTTGTTTCCTTCATGAGACATCTTCAGAGAATCAAAAATGCCTTTAGCAAACTCACGATCGGTAATCTTCTGGTACTCCTCATAGGAAATAGCACTTAGAAGAATTGCTCTTGCTTTGTGATGTTGTGAGTACAGCTTCTTTTGTTCTGCAGTCATCTCTGACCTTGGGATCTTCTTGCCATCTGCATCAACTGGACGCTCATAGCCATCCACAATAATATCCCAGAGATCTGCATCGAAACCCAGAAAGAAACTTTCCAGTCTATCTTTCCAATATTCGAACCTTTGACCATCGAACATAGGAGGCTTTGCGTTGTAACCATCTCTTTGAGTTTCACTGGTGGTGGCAGCCATTGTTTTTCACACCGGCCCGGATCACTGAACACTGTTAGGTGTGGTAATCAGAACTTGCGCTCTGATACCAATTGAAGGTATGAAAAACGGTAGAAAGGGGGGGGTTTGAATAACGTTTTCAGTACTAGACTTCCACCTTAAAGATTTTGGCAAATCTTTCGAGAACTTAAGTGCTAAAGATAAGAGATAGAAAAGCACACAAGGATTTTATCCTGGTTCACTTGATAAATCACTCAAGCTACTCCAGTCCACCCGTTAAGGTGATTTCTTCCTTCTTAGAATGAAGGCAATCCACTAATCAGGTAAGAGTTACAACTGCACTTGAAACCTACAAGTGACTAACAATTACACTGACTTAGCTTACACTAAGATTCACTCTCTTAGTCTTCTCTAGGATCCGATCAACCTTGATCTCCTAAAGGCAAACTATACAACTGTATATGAAGTTCTTGTTTACAAAGAAAGTGCTTCTAAAAAGCTTATAGTAAACACAATGAATTTCAAGATGAAAGAAAGCTTAGAATATTTTGAATATGTCTTGCGCGTGTATGTTGCTTCTTCTTAGTTTCTTCGCCGCTTCTTTCAATCTTCAGCCTTTATATATACTCCAAGGATTAGGGTTGAGCGTTGCATGGGAAATGCTACCGTTGGAGGGCAGTTCTGGAAAATCCAGCTTCTGCTGTGGCTGAGAACGTTAGGTAGGTCGTCAGGAAGGTACACTTGCTTTTGTACTTGGATAGCGACTTGACCTTTTAACCTAGGAGACTTCTGATCAGGGGAATACTTCATATTGGAACTTGTGAAGCCGGTTGATCAGAGTCAGAGCGAAAGCACAGATCCTCTGACCATTGTATCTTCTGATTCTGAACTCAGAGGGAAGAACATGGCCTTCAGAGTTTCTTGCTTCTGGACTTCAGAGTTTCCACTATTCAGCTTCTGGATCTTCAGAGTCTTCTACACCATCAGAACATCTGAACCTTCAGTGTTTCTTGGTTATCAGAACTTCTGGATCTTCAGAGCTTCTAGCGACTGAGTCCACATCAGAGTTTGTATAGCTTCAGAACTTCTGAAGCTTTTCCACTGTTCATACTGAACATGGTGAATGCGAAAGCGTTGCTTGGGTCACTCTTTATACACAGTGCTTCTGATTTGTGTGAGATTGAGTTGAGGTCAGAGCCTGTAAATAGCACACTCAGAAAAACACGTTAGAGTACCACAATTGTTCATATCAAAAGGTTAACTTGTAATCATCAAAACATAGAGTTGTACTACTAGATCAAAACTTGATCTTACATTTTTAACTAGGCTAAAAGTCTCGGGTAAACTCATATGGCCATTGGGCCCCGAGCAACTGTAAGTCCCTGCCTAATAAGGATGGAGGGGCCACACCTGCTCTTATGGGAAATATGTGTGTGAATGAAAGCCTCGGTCAAATACCGAGCGGAAGTCCTAGTTATACGCAACACACTCTCAAAAAATTACTCACGCAAAACTCGGAATCTAGCACTAAAAATACGTGCTAAGTGGCGAGCAACGAAAGGTGAAGATGAGTAGCAGGCCGCCCGCCTCGCCCGCTTAACTATCTTTCGCTCATTTAATTATTCATTTATTCCTTCATTTATCTGTTTATTTTGATCCGATTTACTAACTCGATTATTTATTTGCTCTGGTTCAGATCATCTTCGTTTTCTATTTGTTTGCTCGTATGTTCATAAGGGTGCACGTCAAAACCATTCAGGAAACAAAACTTTTATTTTAACATTCGATTTCATACATTCAAAAGGGAGGATCTCTCCTCATCCTTCTACACTCTTTGCGTTGCTCTGTTTTCTCATGCTCCGAGCGGTATTGCCTGTACTCTAAGTTGCAGAGTCTTCAGCTCAGCTCCTGCTTCTCAGGACCTTCTTCCACTGTCTCCAGAGATGTTTTCACTACTCCTATCTCCTCTAGCACATCCAGCTCCCGCTGGCAGAGCTCTTGAATCTCCTCCACGAAGCATCTGTTCCCAACAGCTTTTTAGTCAGATCATAGACGCTAGGATCCTCCGGATGCCTAACGTTGATGAAGAGATCTTCATCAAAAGCTTTCCTTCTGAGCTAGTCCAAACAAGCAATGTGGGATTCCATTTCCTTGATGTGAAGATTGTTGGGTCTTGGTTTTTATTTATAAGCCCAGTTCAGTCTCCGGGAGTTATTGTTGAGGAAGTTTCTCGAGGAGTTTTCCTTGAAAAAGATGCGCCTCGCAATAAAGGCTTAAGTATTCATGGCCGATGGTCAACGAAAACCGTCGGAATTTGGAGAGAAGCGCTTAAGCAAATGACAGGGCTCTTCGGGAAAAACAATTCGCATGATTTACAGCCCAGAGCCTTCTTGGAGGGATGTTTATACCCAAGAATTTATAGCAAGAACAACGTCAACGGAGAAGAAGGAAAAAAGCTCGATTGAAATTTCAAGGAAAAAACAAAATAAACAATAAAACAACAAAAGAAATCTGGAATTCTCATTTAAGACGACAAGGGAACAAATCATCGGTACAAAGTTGACCTATATATCTACATCTTCTTTGGTCAGGAAAAGCTCGCGACGAAGCCTGGGTGATCGTCGGTCCAAACCAACCCTGTGGGAGTGACCTTTTTGAACGCCCCCATCTGGCGAAGGTCAATCAGTGGGTGGAGGTGTTTGACTTGGGCTTTGGCGAGGAAAAAGCCACGACCTCGCTGGAAAACGGCATTTGCGGCAGCATCTGATCTCATCTTTTCCTCTAAGGCCTTCGCGTCAAGTTGAGCTTGAGTCTTCGCTGAAGATAAGGCCTCGTTCTTCTTCGCCAGCTCAGAACGAGGTTTTCAAGATCAATTTCCATCAAAGAAAGGGCTTAGTCTTTGGAAGCTACCATGTCTGCCTTCGCATTAGATTCTTGCTGCACCTCCTGCCGCAGCTCTGCGAGAGTTTTTTCCAAGTCATAAATTTTCCTATCTCGGAACTCTAAGCTAACCGCAGCGCGGTTGGATTGCTCGGCCAGCTCTTTGGAAGAGGAGGCTTCTTTGGCGATCAGTTGGGCATGGAGCGTTTGACGTCCACGTTTAATTTGGCGTTGAGACCACGTAGGCGAGCCATCTCTAATCGCAACCCATCGGCATCCTTGGCAGACCGGTTGTAGCAATGAAAGGCGTGGAGCACTGTCGCCAAAGCACCTTCGAAAACTTTATCCAAGCTATGCTGCCTAACTACCTCATCCATCCTTGCCACTTGGGCGGGCGTCAAAGATAAGGAGCACGGCGATCCCTGGCTTGCGGGGCCCGAGGAAGGGGCAGTGGCGCGACTCGGCAGCGGCGGTGGAACGCTGGCGGGTAGCTCTGAGCTTTGACCAAGAGACGATGGAGCAGCCGTTGAACGAGGAAAGGGTCTGTCAACTAAATTGCATTGGGTGTTCGACGAGGAGACCGGTATTAGTTTTGAAGGCTCATCGATTTGGCTCGACTTATGAGTAGAATCCTCCCCGCCGGAGGGTGGTACAGTAGGTGCGGGGTGTAGTCTCTTTGGGGAAGGGCGAGGGGCTTCCACGCCAAGAGGCCGTTTCCCACTCGCCTAGATTTTCAACAATGACGTCTTGTCGCCCTTCAAATTCACTCGTGGGGGGAACAAGACTTTTCTCTTCTTCTTAAAGGCGGCCAGAAGATCCCCACTGGCATGGTGTAATTGTCCTAAGTTAAAAAGGGCGAGGGTGAGCTAGCAGGAAACGTAAAACACGAAATAAATAAGGGAGAAGGATTTACCAATCACACGAGCGCAGTCTGAAACCGGGAGTCTGGCCAGGAAATCGATGATAGCTTTGTCCTCAGGGGTCAGGGCATCCTCGGGCGGGTCAATTACTTGGTGCACTTCCTGGGTCTAGTTGAGGGGAAATCGGGCAGTGCCGTCCCTGTGGGTGAAAAACTCGGGATATTCGTGGGACACCACAACCCTGAAGAATTTCCGGGCCAAATCAACGGTAATGCTGGGCCCGAAGGGGTTAAAGCGTTGGCGACCATCTCTAGCTTCCAGGGAAACCCAGCTACGCGGTGGCGACGGTTGGGCAGACACACAATAGAAATAAAAGAAGTGGGAAGGTTCAGGATCTTGCTGAATCGCGTCACAAAGGATCTCGAAACTTCGCAGGAAAGCCCAATTGTTGGGATAAAGTTGACTAGGGGCAACGTTGATACTGTGAAGCACGGAGCAAATAAAGGAAGAAAAAGGAAATCTGACTCCCAAACTTGTGAACGTATACCCGTACGCGTAGAAGAAGTGGGGAGCACCCACGTAATTGTCTTGAGGACGGAGCCAAGGGTGTTCAGATGGTGTGCAAGCACTGTAGTATATAAGATTATCGAGGGGTTTTTCGTGACAAAACCCACCAGATCTGAAGAAATTCCCCAAATGGATGACTCCTACTCTATGCTAGACCGTTGGTTAGGCATCGTCCCGGCGGGCAAAGCCCTTACAGCGGGGGCTTTCAAAGACTCCTAGGTTTTCGTCCGGAAGGCAACGATTTCTTCTTCTTTGAGGGGAACACCCCCTGGAGGGGGTGAAACAGCGGGAGGAACGCACCGCAGAGGAGTGGCAATGGTGACTTTGCGCTGGGGATTTTTGGTCTGACGTTTCGGTGTCATTACGAAAAGGGGACAAAGGGTGAAGGTTATTCCGATGCGTGAAGGTTCACCGGAAGAGGGCCGATGCTCAGAAAGTTGCAAAAGCTAAAGCAATGAACTGTGGAGGAGGTTCGCGAAAGGAGCGGGAAATAAAAGATCAACACCTTCTTTAAGCGGGAAATGACGTTGTCAGGCTTTGCAAAGATTTGAAGGGACGTCTCAAAGGAAGTAGTTGGGATTTGGGAGATTTGCTGACCTTAGAGCTACTTCAAGGCGCGACGTGTGGCGGAGGCTCGACACATGTCAAAATGTCACAATTCAGAGCACGAGCATAACTATGGTGGGGCGAGCGGACCAAATGCAATCGCCACAAGCTCACTTGTGGACTCAGAATGCCCGGGAAAAGGAAGCACGACAAAAGTTTGAAATATAGACTTTAGAAGCTTTATTCACCAAGCCACGTTGGCTATTGGTCTTCATTTTGTTAAAAACTTTAGGTTTTAGCACTGGTTAAGTTCATTGGGCCTTCGCCCTGGTTTTTCTGCTTAAAGACACACTTAGCTCTTATGCTTCGAGCTGGGTGTCTTGTGGACTAGTGGACTGGGCAAGGCCCCAGGGTCCCTCGCCCAGGAGCACTGACCCAGGCGGGGAGCCTGAAGGTATGAAAAACGGTAGAAAAGGGGGGGGGGGGTTTGAATAACATTTTCAGAATAAAACTTCCACCTTAAAGATTTTAACAAATCTTTCGAGAACAAAGTGCTTAAGATAAGAGATAGAAAAGCACACAAGGATTTTATCCTGGTTCACTTGATGAATCACTCAAGCTAATCCAGTCCACCCGTTAAGGTGATTTCTTCCTTCTTAGAATGAAGGCAATCCAATAATCAGGTAAATGTTACAACTGCACTTGAACCTTCAAGTGACTAACAATACACTGACTTAGCTCACACTAAGATTCACTCTCTTAGTCTTCTCTAGGATCCGATCAAACTTGATCTCCTAAAGGTAACTAAACAACTGTTTAAGAAAGAATGTTTACAAGAAATTTGCTTCTGAAAAGCTAATAGTAAACACAATGAATTCAGATGAAAGAATGCTTAGAAAGTTTGAGTATAGCTTGCGCGTGTGAGATTCTTCCAACTGCATCTTTCAATCTTCAGCCTCTATTTATACTCCAAGGATTAGGGTTTTAACACTGCATGGGAATACTACCGTTGGAGGGCAGTTCTGGAAATTCCAGCTTCTGCTGTGGCTGAGAATGTTAGGTAGGTCGTCAGGATAGTACATTTGCTTTTGTACTTGGATAGTGACTTGACCTTTAAACCTAGTAGACTTTTGATCAAGGGAATGCATCATGTTGGAACTTGTGAAGCTCGTTGATCAAGGTCAGAGGGAAGCAGAGATCCTCTGACCGTTGTATCTTCTGATTCTGAACTCAGAGGGAAGTACATGGTCTTCAGAGTCATCTTGCTTTTGGACTTCAGAGTTTCCACTTTTCAGCTTCTGGATCTTCAGAGTCTTCTACACCATCAGAACATCTGAACCTTCAGAGTGTCTAGGTTGTCAGAACGTCTGGATCTTCAGAACTTCAAGTGATTGAGTCCATATCAGAGCTTGTATGACTTCAGATCTTCTGAAGCATTTCTACTGTTCAGAGTGACCATAGATGTTGCGAAAGCGTTGCTTGGGTCACTCTTTAGGCACAATGCTGATGATTTGTGTGAGATAAAATTGAGGTCAGAGCCTGTAAATAGCACACTCAGAAAAACACGTTAGAGTTCCATAATTGTTCATACTAAAATGTTAACTTGTAATCATCAAAACATAGAGTTGTACTTCCCGATCAAAACTTGATCTTACAATCTCCCCCTTTTTGATGATGACAAAACCAAGTATTTTGATGAAAAATTCTTAAACAATAAACTGAATTCCCTCAGAGTTTAGAGAAATAGAATTAGACTTATCCTGATGTTAATAGTTTATTTTTCTCATTCTGAATCCAAGTCACAGCTTGATTCTGAGCATAGCTCCCCCTGAATCTAAGACTTAATGAAAACGTTAGAAATGTCTAGATTCTGAGCTAAATGATATAAGAGTTCGGAGTGAGAAAATATGGCATAGATGAATTGAAATAATCAGAGCGCATAAGTGTTCAAAGTCAACAATATGTGGTATCAGAGTCAAATAGAATCACTTCAGAAGACGTGAAATGTATTCCTTGTATTTGCCCAGTGACACATCTATGGTCATAAAGGTGAAACTCTTAAATTCTCCAAAAGAAAAATAAATCACACTAACACAGCTTACACATCAAAAATTGGGTGTACTTTCCCTTTTTGTCATAAGCAAAAAGTATGGGGTGTGAAAAACTTAGCTTGAAGTACAAGGTACTCCCTCTTAGAGAAGGTCTAAGTTTCAAAACGATGGAAAAATAAACGACGCATGAATGAGAGTTAAGCGAATTAAAGAAGGGAGTTAATGCAAAAGAAGAACGTTTACCACCGGCCACGGGAGTAAAGAGAAGCTTCAGTTACCAAGGACTTAACCTCGAGAAACTGTAGGAGCAATAACTTCCAAGGAGAGAATGAAGCTTATATAAAGCGATTTAGAAGAGGGTAAGCTTCACAACTCGTTCAATACCAATTAAGAGAAAATGGCATCATACAGAATGGCATTAGAAGACCTCAGAAGGAAGGCTTTTGAGGAAGATATGTTCCTCAATATAAGGCATCCTGATGGTACAAAGACCATATATGAGCTGACGAAGACACTGCTGGAAGAAGATCTTGGTCCAGAGATGGAGAAAGATCTGAAGGAGTTCCTCTGCTTCGTAGAGGAGATTCAGGAGCTGTGCCAGCTTGAGCTGAATCTGCTAGAAGAGAAGGAGACTGTTGAAAAGAGACTCAAGACGACAGAAGATAGTCTGGAGAGAGATGAGCTGAGCATCAAACTCGGCAACATAGAGTATTCACTGGATCATCTGGAGAAGGAGAGAGTGGAGCAGCGCCAAGAATGCAGAAGAATGAGGAAGGATCCTCCATTCTAGATGTAGGAAAAAATGTATGATGTAATAAACATGATCGATATAAATAAAGAAAAATTTTTGCAAACACAATGTTATATATATATGCAATGAGAAACGACGAGTAAGCAAAACATCACAAATAATGCAAATTAAAAGAAAGTAAAATAAGGTAAGAAAGTAAAATGAAAGAAATCCTAAAAACTAGGGCTTCTCAGAGCGACGCAGGAGTTCTTGAATAGCTTGCTTCATTTCCAACAGCAGAGTCTCAGGAGAGTTGAGACATTGTTCCATCATGTCAAGTCTGGAAGAACTTGGCTGTGTAGAGGTAGAGGGAACATTCTGAGCAGAATGAGGAGCTTGAGTGGAATGAGAATCAGCATGAGTGAAAACCACTGGTGCAAGAGCTTGACATCTAAGAGCTTCAGCTTCAGCTTGTAGTCTCTCAGCTTCTAATCTTGCATTTTCAACTTGTGCAGCCTCTTGATGTGCAGCTTCTTCTGCTTGTTCTTTCTTTCTTCTTGCTTCCTCAACAGCTTCAAGTAACTTAGTTCTTTGCTGTTGTTCATGCAGAGCCACTCTTCTGTTAAACCGCAGACTCGCAGTCTCAATCCTCTGATCCCTTTCCGCAGTGAGAAGACTCATCATAACAAGAACTTGAGCAACTAACCAAGTACTCAGACGATTCCATTCTTCAGCAACAGAGTCAGAGTTCTCACTCAGGTCAGTGTGACTTTGCACATTGCAAATCATCAGTGATGCTTCATGATTAAAGACACTGATGCACTCAAGAAGAGAATTTGGCTTGAGGTAGGTATAGGGAACAATGGAGAGATTGGTTTCAGGAGAGGTGGGGATGTTGCTGCTATTTGCCTCACTGGCACCTTGAGGAGAACCAACATCTAAAGTTTAGACATTTGAAGTGTGGGTCTCAAGGTTTGGTTCAGAGGTTTCAACCTGAGGGTGTGGTGATCTAACCGAAGAGTGGTTAGACACTGAGTTTTCTGGTTCTGGTTGAATGGGTTCTTGTTGAACTTGGTGTTGTTGAACTTGTTGAGCTAAAGGGTCTGCTTCATGCAAAGGGTCAGCCTGGATAGGATGATCTGGGTCAACTAGACGTTCTGGTCTAGGTCCAGGGTATCTCCTAGGGCTAGGTACTGTGAGGTAGTACTCTGGAATGGCAGACTCTTTCTCTTTCGCAATTTGAACAAATATGCGATTAGATTCAGAGTTGTTTGAAGGTGAGGAGTCAACAACATTGGTAGGAAAGGATACAGAAGTATAGGGAGTTGAAGAATCTGTATCAGTGGTTCTACGAACAGGACGTTCTGATGCTCTGGGGACAGAGTGATCAGAAGTTCTGGATTCAGGTCCAGACTGTTCGAGAATAATGGGTTCAGAGGTTAGTGGGTTGTATTGAATGGTAATGGGTGAGGTTGGTTCAGAGGGTCGTGGAGTCTGAAGCATGTTCCAAAGAGGTGCTTCTTGTTGGGAAGGTTGGAAAAATGAAGATCTAGGTGAATTTGGTGGAGAAGTGGTTTGGTCAGCTGGTTGAGACTCTGGCATAAGAGTGAGTTGGGTGGCGGTGCGGTTAAGGAGTGTAGAGATGGGGATTGCATCAAGTGAATTTAAATCATCATCAGATTCAGTAATAGCAGACTTACTTGATGATTGCACGACAGACCGAGTAACTCTGGCAGAAGTCTCCATTCTGATTACTTGAGCAGCTGGTTCCACACGAGTTGGCTTCTCCACAATTCTAACTTGCTTCTTTTTCTTCTTAGGAGGAGGAGCATCACCATCATCACCATCAGATGGAGCATCTGGTTTGGTGGGTTCCTCGTGCTTCCTCTTAGATTTGTCAGCCTTCTTCTTCTTCTTCTGATCATCAGACTCTTCAGAGGATTCCTCCAAGACCATTTTTCTCTGAGTTTTCTTCTTGGGAGGAGAGTCAAACTCTAGAGCTGGTGGCAAGTTTCTGAAGAACTAACTCGTCCACATCTATCTCATACCCTTGTTGCCTCAGATCATAAATGTAACACAGGATTGCATTCGGATTATCTGCTTGAGACCACAGAGGGTAATCAATCAGAGGCACCCTTCTTTGTCATACTTCATCAGCAGTATCTTCATGAGCAGAGGCAACCTTTTTCTTGATCAATCCCATCTTCTTCAAAGATGTGGATGTGAAGACATCACTTACAATTGTCGACAGATCCTCTGTGCATCCTGCCTTGATCAGATCTTCTATGAATTTGCTCTCAATGAAGAGGTCTAAAACAGTCTCCCAAAAGGGATGTACTTGATAGCAGACTTGATGGAAGCAGTGGTTCTGGATTTCCTAATACACTCTTTCAGGTAAGAGAACAGGAAGAAAGGAAGGCAGATCTTCCTATGATCCTGAATGAAGAACAATATCGCCTTCTGACAGAAGTTGATATAATCAGGAGAGCTTCCCTTTGGCCTCTGGTTGAAGCAGTGGAGCAGAATCTTGTGCCAGATCCTTAGCTTGGGATGAAGATCCACCACTTTGTAGTCACTCTTGCCAGGTTTGTATGTTGTGTAAAGAGCCTTGTTGGTTTCGTCCTTTGTTCTGGGTTTCACCTTTGATTCCGTCAGTTGGAATCTATAGCCTGTCCCGGTGTGCGCACCCAGAATGTCAACAATTGACTTCTCAGTGATGATTATCCTTCTACCAGCAATGTAAGAAACCACTTGTATGTCATCGCAGTCGGCATGTTTCCAGAATTCTTTGACCAATTTGTCATAGATTGGACCTCGAAGTCTGTTGAAGTATTGTTCCCATCCTTGAACATGAACTTCAGGATGAATATCATACCCATTTGCAGCTATATTATCCAGGTCGAATCTCCATTCAGCAAGAGCCTGGAGCTCTTCAGGAGCAAAAACACAATGAACGACACAACCTCGTTCTGCAATAGAATCAACTTCCCTTGAGCTTGAGCTTGGCCTTGAGTTTCAGGACCCGATTGACCTGTAGCTTGGCCTACTACCATAGTAGGAAATCTGGATGCATCTGCAGTTTCACTTCTGTTTGGTCTCACCATCTTGAAGGCGGTTGAAGGTTTTGGGTAGAAGGGAAAAGGATGAATAGAGAGAGAGAGAGAGATCGTGGGGATAAGGATTTGAAAAACTGAAGAGAGAGAAGGTAAAACCGTAAGTGTAGGAGAACGTGTGTGTATAGTGGGTTTTGAAAAATAACCGTTGTTGATCAAAAAAGCAAATTAAAATCAACGGTTAAAAAATAAAGACATCATAGTAACAGTTAATACACATATCACACGCAGGAGAGAAGCACATCAACACTCATCATGACAGACTGTCAGCACGGGCACAAGGAACTATGTATCAGAGATACTGACACAAGTTTACTGTCTCAGCTTCAGAGTCAGCACCAATGGGTACATAAACTCTGATAGAGTTACCTTCTGGACTAGACATCTTCTGATAAAGAAGCATCATAGTCAGAGGTTCTGATCCATCTTCATGCTGGACAAAAGTCCATATTCAGATTTTTCAGAATGAAATTAAATCTATTCTCTGCTAAGAGCTTTGTAAAGATATCTGCCCATTGATGGTCAGTATCAACAAACTTCAGAAGAAGTACGCCCTTCTGTACATAATCTCTAACAAAATGATACTTTACCTCAATGTGTTTTGCCCTTGAGTGTAAGATAGGATTCTTACTCAATGAAATTGCAACAGTGTTATCACAATAGATGGGTGTTGACCCGGAGATATAAGGGTATTTTTGTGGGTCTTTTATTTTATTTTTAATTTATTTTCTGAGTTTTAATTAGTTTTTATGATATTTTAAAGTAATTTTCGGATTTTTTATTATTTTAGGATTTTATGAGTTTTTATTTTGATTTGTTAGATTTTAGTAGTTTTTATCTTATTATTAATTAGTACTTTTTAAATGATAGATTTAGTTAAGATTTAGGTTGTTTATTTTTGGACTATTATCTGTCTAGTATTTTATTTTGATTTATTTTGTTATTTTTATTTAGGATTTTCAGAATAAAAAGAAAAGAGAAAATCAGGAAAAGGTTGCTGATCCTGCGCTGAGTATCCACGGAATTTACCATGCACCCGCAGGAGATAACGGCTTTTGTTTTCTTCCATGCCACGTGGCTCAACCACGCCAGGGCTCCACCATAAGGCTGTGAATTGCGAAGCGCTGGATTACTCACTTAAAGCATGGACCAATCGAAGGCTGACACGTGGCAGATTTGGGAGATTGCTTTTTGACTAGTTTGAATCAGTAGGGGCCACGTGATTGCAGAAAGAAAAAGAAGAGATTGGTTTTGAAAGAAAAAACGGAACCTGATTGGGAGGATTGGATAATATTAATAATAATATTATATATTAGGTTTTGGAAAGGGAGGGAGGAGATACTGACGGTACCATACAGAACAGAAAGGAGGTTTCTTTAGGGATGAAAAACCGCGTTGAGCGTGAACGACGTTGATCATTAATCTCATAGGTTCTTCCTTTATTTCTTGGTAATTTTCATGGCCATAAAAGGAATCTAGCCAAGTATGGCCATGAAAATTACCAAGAAATAAAGGAAGAACCTATGAGATTAATGATCAACGTCGTTCACGCTCAACGCTGTTTTTCATCCCCAAAGAAACCTCCTTTCTGTTCTGTATGGTACCGTCAGTATCTCCTCCCTCCCTTTCCAAAACCTAATATATAATACTATTATTAATATTATCCAATCCTCCCAATCAGGTTCCGTTTTTTCTTTCAAAACCAATCTCTTCTTTTTCTTTCTGCAATCACGTGGCCCCTACTGATTCAAACTAGTCAAAAAGCAATCTCCCAAATCTGCCACGTGTCAGCCTTCGATTGGTTCGTGCTTTAAGTGAGTAATCCAGCGCTTCGCAATTCACAGCCTTATGGTGGAGCCCTGGCATGGTTGAGCCACGTGGCATGCAAGAAAACAACAGCCGTTATCTCCTGCGGGTGCATGGTAAATTCCGTGGATACTCAGCGCAGGATCAGAAACCTTTTTCTGATTTTCTCTTTTCTTTTTATTCTGAAAATCCTAAATAAAAATTAAGAAATAAATCAAAATAAAATACTAGACAGATAAGGGAGTTGGGTTTGGGGCCTCCCCTATGGGGCTGCGCGCCCCACCTTTTTTTTTTAAACCCAAAAGTGCCCTACAGAAAGGTACTTTCCGTATTCAATTTAACTGAATACGGAAAGGTACTTTCCGTATTATATTTTGATGAATACGGAAAGGTATTTTCCGTATTTAACTCTGACAGGATTCCCCCTTTTTCCACCATTACTCCTCCCTCACCAACTTTCACCAACCCCTCACCAGCCCCCCTGAACCTCCTCAATGCCTCCAGACCACCCTCTCTCTCACCCTCTCCTACCTCACTTTCATTCCCAAGCTCTCCACCACCATCCACTCCTTCATTTCCCAAGCTCTCCACCACTACAACAAGTGTTGTAGTAGAGGTAAGTCTATGTGTTTATTTGTTGTTATTTTGTAGGATTAAGTAGTGGAAGTAGTTAGATTAAGTAGTTTAAGTAGTTAGATTAAGTAGTTTAAGTAGTTAGAAGGATGGGTTTTTGAATTCTGAGTCGTGATATAATACGGATTGTTATCTTCCGTATTGAATATGGAAAGGTACTTTCCGTATTCAGTTGGTCATGGGTTAGGGCAGCGTTGATAGAAGAACTTGAACGACACAGAGGGTTGTATGATGAAATGTGGTCCAGACATGTGGTTAATGCCTTACATTCCCGACTCACTCTTCCTCCTGGTGATCCGGCTACCGAGGATAAATGGATGCAACTGCCAGAGATGGGATACCTTGTAGCAACCAGGTTCCAAGTGGTTTTCATATCCATCTCCTCTACGGGTTGTTGGTCATACCTTCCACTAAGAGGAGAAGGTCCACCGGATGTACATCCTGTTATAGCTGTTGGTCATGTGATTAATCACTTTGTACAGGTATTTTTTGATTGAGTACACTAATATCCAATTGGTGAATTGATTTGTTGTATTTGCAAGTTATCTAATTTTATTGTTATTCTCTATAATGTAGCTCCATCTAACTCCTGGACATTCTATGCCGCCAATTGCTCTCCAGTGGGAACGGTATGTT
The DNA here is from genome assembly GCF_012489685.1 of Lotus japonicus. Lineage (NCBI taxonomy): Eukaryota > Viridiplantae > Streptophyta > Magnoliopsida > Fabales > Fabaceae > Lotus > Lotus japonicus. Next base: position 28,625,148 of record NC_080041.1, on the reverse strand, counting down.
GATCCTACATCAGTAAGCTGGTGCGCCCCATATGGTACACGTTTAGGAAGATTCACATCAGAATATGAAGCTTGGCTTGTTACTTTTGGTGTTCCTCTTATTCACCAAAGCTATGTAGACATCACCTCAGATTGACACCACACTTTTGTGTGATATTCATTTGTAAACGCTCTGTAATATTAATCTGATGGGCCTTGCCTTTATGATGTTCATTTGTTGCTTTTAATAATATTAATTTGATGGTCATTGTTATATTGATGGGCCTTATTATTTTGAATCAGCATCAGGGATAATTAACATAGACAACCACTCTGTCATCAGAGTCCTGTCATTTTCATCCACCCCATCATCAGAGTCCTGTCATTTACAACCACCCCATCATCAGAGTCCTGTCATTTCCAACCACCCCATCATCAGAGTCTTGTCATTTTCATCCACTAAATGACGAACTTGAAACCTGACATTACTATCTACCACCAACCAACCCCAACCACACTTGTATTATCCACCAAACACCATAAATCTTTTGACCATTCTGCTATAAATCTCTCTGGGTTCTTTATTCTTCTTCATCCTTTTCTTCATGTCTTGCTTTCGAAGATAAAAAAAAACAATGGAACAAGACTGGGATGCATTAGTCCGCCGTTGCAAACGTCAAGGCAGCACTTCTAGCAGCTCTCGTCCTCTCATTCCTGGGCCAGCTGGCGCCGTCCAGGCTGCCATGTATGGGCGTAGATCCAACCCTAACACACTACTCATTCCGACCCAAGAATTTGTGAGGCGTGCTCTCGAAGACAGATCAACCGAAACCGATCCTGATTTCAATTCAAATGCTTGGCTTACAGCCCTGCAATTGGTGGAATCTGCCACTCCGCTGGGCACAATCACAACGAATGTTGAGAGAGTAGAGAGTGTTGTTGCTGTTATTAAATCATGCACTCCCAATGGTTTCGGAGATGCCAAAGTTACCCTCAAGGTATTTGCTCGCTTTTGTCCAGCTTCTTTAACCGTCAATTTGTTGTCTCATTTTCTCTCACGATTGCATTGATTTAGGACCCTACGGGCACCGTTGACGCTAGCGTCCATCGCAAGGCCTTCACTGACGGGGAATTTAGGAATGTCATAACTGTTGGATCTGTTCTTGTTCTCCAAAAGGTCTATTACCTTAAACATTAATCTTGCTTCCTTTGAACAAGTACGCATTAATCTTTTAAATTTGCAATTTACTTGCAGGTTGCTGTGTTTGCACCGAGTAAATCTGTTCGTTATCTGAATATAACGTTGCCCAACATAGTCAAAGTATTTCCACAGGATAGCGGACCCCACGACTTCATCGATATCACTGAGGATTAATTTTGTTTTCGTGTTGCTTCTGAATAATTTCGTGTACCCTTTAAACTGTTTGCCATGAATTATTTATGTTACTTATCCTGCCTTTGATTATTTACGGTGTAGTTATACGGGTTTTTTTCAAGAGAGTCCTAATACAAAGAGTCGGCATATAATGAGTGAAAATAGAAAGCATGATTAATATAAAGAGAGTCCTAATACAAAGAGTCACATGTCATAATATAAAAATACAAAAAAAATATACAAATATATAGTCAATCACTCGCCCCGACCCCTACCGGCCCCTCTACGACCTCTAGGTCCACGGGCTCTGCCTCCACGGCCTCTGCCTCCACGCGCACCCTCTGCAGGAGCACCCTCTCCACGGGCTCTGCCTCCACGGCCTCTGCCTCCACGCGCTCTGTCTCCACGACCTCTGCCTCATGCAGCTCTAGCTCCTCGGATAGCAGCAAAGGCTACCCCCTGGGTACCAATGAAGGCATTGGATCTAATAAGATCCAGCGCCCTCTCAGTGAGGGATCGGGAATGCGTGCCCTCTGCAGGAGCATCTGGCACCTCGAGTGACTGCTCCAACAAGTCCACGGCCCGACGCATAACAGTCTGCAAAAATAATGTAGATACATTAGATACAAATAAAATATCATGAACAAAAAATCACAATTGAATGGAAAATAAAATTCAAACTTACCACTGCACTGAACTCCTCCCTCCTATCATCAGGGATGATGAACCGATGGGACACAGCGCTGTACCACCTCATGTAATCCTCCACAGCCTCTCCCGGATATGTAGCGGGGATCCCCTGAGGGCGGAGGTGCGGCGCAAACTCAGCAAAGGCAGCATCTGCGGTCTCAGCAAGGGACCCAGACGTCTGGATCTCAGAGGGGTGTCGAGGGACATCCTGTATGAAGCCAAACTGGCGCAGAACCCTCTCTGGTAGATGCCGTCGAACAACACGGCCAAATGGCGACCGGATGTAGCCAGAATACATGGCCCTCGGATCCCGTGGTCGATGAGCCCGATGGTCCTCAAATGGGGTCCATATAACGTCATCCACCGTCAGCTCATCGAGCATGACTCGCCTCTCATCAAGGCCTGCATGCCCGACCCGGGACATAGCCCACCGCCGCGCCCTAGGCTGGTCCTGCGAGTACTCCGGATCCGCCCTACGGATAATGACGCGGTCAGAAAGGTACTCGTAGACCCATCCTAGCAGGAGCGAGGTAAAACCTCCCATCTGGGCCGTCCCCCTCCTGGACGCTCGACTAAGCTGGTCGTATAGCGTAGCGAGCGCAATCGCGCCCCACGCGTACTCGCACACTCGACCAAGATCCTCCAACATCCCTATCCAGTAGACGGTCGTATGGTAGCCTCCGCTCTTGCTAGCAAAGAGCGTGGCGCCTAGCTGGTTCACCAGCCAAATCCGTGCAGCGTCCTCATATCGGTGCTCTACAATGAAGTGAATTAAGTTAATAGTTTATAACAATACAATAATAATAGATACAAAGACAATACAATAATAATTAAGACATACCCGCCAACGCAGCCTCATACCGGGTCTGCAAGACCCCAAAGCGAATAGTTGGGACCTATTCGTATCAAACTCAGCCTCATAAATACCAACAGATCCTCCCATCAACTGAGCACAGAGCGCTGCACACTCGTCCCTCTCCCCCCTCCCAGGCGTATAGAACCTCGACCCCATGGGGAGATGGAGAAGAGCCGACACGTCGTCCAAGGTGATAGTCATCTCCCCGAACGGCATGTGGAAGCTACTAGTCTCCTCATGCCATCGCTCCACAAGGGCCAAAATAAGGCCTGCATCTGTCACCGGGTAGCTGCAATATGGTAGCTGATGAAGACCCGTCTGCTCAATCAACTCTCGAACCCGCCTGTGACTGTCTGAATCACCATCACAAGCAAGGTTCCAAACCTTCCCCCCAGCTGTGGCCACCTTCAACTGTCGACGGTCCACATACCGCTCGTCTGTGCGTAGGAGTGCATGCCACGCCCAGGGAGCCTTGTGATCAGCATAATGGGTGAGGAGCGATAGCTCAACAGGCCCCCCCGGAAACGGCGGCAACCTCTGGATCAGGTCCTCCTCGCCACCCTGTGCCCCCTGCTCCCCCTGCTCTGGCGGCAGGACATCAGCATCAACAGTAGGCGGAGGAATACTATCCTCGTCAGATCCTCCCATGCCGGATGAGGCCTCGCCTGATGACTCCTCGCCGGAAGACTCCTCGCCTGAGGACTCCTCGCCTGAGGACTCCTCGCCTGAGGACTCCTCGCCTGATGACTCAACCATGGGAGAGGGCGGAGAAACAACTGTAGGTATCTCAACCGTGGGAGACGGCGGATAATCAACCAGAGGAACCTCAATCATGGGAGACGGCGGAGAAACAACTGGAGCTGAAGCCTCCACCGCCTGAGAGGTTGCAGCATGATCGCCGCGCCGGCTAGAAGCATGTAACCGCCGGTGTCTATCCTCAGTAGCCCCGACATCCTCACTAGAAGCATGAGACCTCTTTCTGTTCTTCATTCTCACTATATATTCAGAGCAAACATTCACTATATATACCATTTCAGCCATAGACAGAAACATGATGCAAGCAAATGGAAAATTCCTAGAATTTTATAAGTACATAGATGATAATCGGATCTTCTGTGGATTATGCATGCTTGGATCAACTTTTATTTTCCTAATAATCAATTATGGCATCTAGAAACTACTCACAAATGCTTTGGAAACCTTCTATAATTGATTCTGAACCCAGAATCAATTATAAGTGTTGGGTTTGGTTCTGAGATGAATACGGAAAACGTTTTTCCGTATTCAATACGGAAAACCATGTTCCATACTGAATACGGAAAACCATTTTCCATATTCAATACGGAAACCTGTGATCCGTATTTACCCAGAAACGCCATTAACGACAATGAGCTATCGGCCCTAAACCCAAACCACATTCAAGACATTTCAGCCAACAATACCTCTACACAAGCAACAATCGACTACCCTAGGGTTCAATGATTAACATAATTTCAAGTTAAATGGGGAAAATCCAAAAATCCTTACCTCTAGGTTTCAATTCTGAGAATGGGGTTGTGAAGAGCTTTGATGGAGATGATGGAACCTTTCAAGTACACGGTTCAAGCAAGGGGAGCGACAGAGATCGAAGGTTGAAGAGGGGAGAAGAGCTTGGCAAAATACGGAAATGGGTTTGAAATGGGTTTGAATAAACCCTTGCCGGTTTACATACTAATATAATACGGATATTAAACTTCCGTATTCAATACGCAAATGTGTCTTCCGTATTCTATTAAAGGGGGGCGTTCCAGTAATTTCCCCACTTTAAGTGGGGCGGGGAGCCCCATAGGGGGGGCCCCAAACCCAACTCCCGACAGATAATAGTCCAAAAATAAACAACCTAAATCTTAACTAAATCTATCATTTAAAAAGTACTAATTAATAATAAGATAAAAACTACTAAAATCTAACAAATCAAAATAAAAACTCATAATAATCCTAAAATAATAAAAAAATCCGAAAATTACTTTAAAATATCATAAAAACTAATTAAAACTCAGAAAATAAATTAAAAATAAAATAAAAGACCCACAAAAATACCCTTATATCTCCGGGTCAACAATTGGGATATTGCTCTCAAGGATTTGGTAATCCTCCAGCTGATGTTTCATCCAGAGCATCTGAGTGCTGCATATTACTGCTGAGATATATTCTGCCTCTGCAGTAGATAGTGCAATAGTTGATTGCCTCTTGCTTGCCCATGAGACTAAGTTGCTTCCCAGAAATTGACAATTTCCAGAAGTGCTTTTTCTCTCTGTTCTATCTCCAGCATAATCAGCATCACAATAACCTGAAAGCTTATACTCTGATGTTTTCTTATACATGAAGCCAAGGTTAGTGGTACCTTTCAGATATCTTAGGATCATCTTAACAGCAGTTAAGTGGGTTTCCCTTGGATCTGATTGGAAACGAGCACATAAGTGAACACTAAACAATATATCTGGCCTAGATGCAGTTAAGTATAGAAGAGATCCTATCATACCACGATAGAGCTTCTGACAAACTTTACCACTTGCATCTTCTTTCTCCAAAATGCATGTAGGATGCATTGGAGTCTTGGCAACTGTAGATTCCAGCATATTGAACTTCTTCAGAATTTCTTTAGTGTAATTGCTCTGATGGATATATGTTCCTTCTGGTGTTTGATCTACTTGTATTCCCAGAAAGTACTTGAGTTATCCCATCATACTCATCTCAAATTCAGCCTGCATCATTTCAGAAAATTCTTTGCATAGAGATTGATTAGCAGAACCAAATATAATATCATAAACATAAATTTGCACAATTAAGATATCATCTTTGTAAGTTTTGCAAAAGAGAGTTGTATCTACTTTACCCCTTACAAACTCATTCTCCAGAAGGAATGAGCTGAGTCTCTCATACCATGCTCTGGGAGCTTGCTTTAGACCAAAGAGTGATTTCTTCAGCTTGAAGACATGGTCTGGGTTCTTCTCATCCTCAAAACCTGGGGGTTGATGAACGTAGACTTCCTCTGATATGTATCCATTTAGGAAGGCACTCTTAACATCCATCTGATGTAGAATTATGTTGTGATTCACTAAGAAGGAGATCAGCAGTCTGATTGCTTCTAGTCTTGCTACTGGAGCAAATGTTTCTGTGTAGTCTATTCCTTCCTGCTGACTGTAGCCTTGAGCAACTAGCCTTGCCTTGTGTTGGTCCATTCGCAAGTGTACGAAAACCTCCGGGTTTTAAATTATCGAACCACAGGGAATTAGATTGCAAATTCAGTTTAAGATTCAAGTTCAAAGTTGAAAAGCAAGTAAAATTCAGTTTTAATAGCTGGTTGTTTCTTGAGTTTGTAAAAGACAAGTAATCACGTAATAAAGCGATTGAAAAAAAAACAGAGGTGAAATTGCCTTGGGTTCTTGTTCAACTAATTCAGTTTTAGCAAACCTTTCTATTCAATCAATCCGGAGTCTCTCCTTGATGTTCTAGCCTAGATAGTCATCTATCGATGCCTCGTAAAGAAAACCCTTCCTAACCAATAGATAGGTTCAATTCCTTGATAACCTAAACAATTTCTAGGAGCACTAAGCATACAAATCAGGTCAACAGACCCCAACCCTTCCTCTATTCCTAGCAGCAAGTATAGAAGGAGTAATCTCACCACAAGTCCCAATTCTATAACAAACTATCGTTATGTTTATAGAAAAGTAAAAAACTAGCATGCATTCAAGCTTGAAAGGTAAAACATAGAAGTGAGATTCAAGGGTTTACTCAGAACATCATGAATAGAAATGTATTGAAAGCTAAAACATCCAAAGTCTTACAAAGAACCCAAAGCAAAAGGGGTTTTAGCCAAGCATGGCTATGAAATCCATGCTAGAAAATAGAGATAAAACCTGGAACATAAGACCTAGGGAAAGCTCCCAAAGCTTCAGAACTCAAGCTCTCTCTTCTAACTTATGTAAAAAATTGATAAAAATGACAAAAGGTACAAAAGAAATGACAAAAAGCCTATTTATAGGCAAACAGGTCGAGTCTGGGCGCTCAGGCGCCAATTCGGAGTGCCTGAGCGCCAATTGCATGTAAAAACATGCCCTCTGGACCCAATTGGCGCCTAGGCGCCCATCCCCCAGCGCCTAGGCGCTTAAGCTCGCCTGAAAAGGGCTTTTTGGCTTCTGAAACTCCTCTTTTCAATCCTCTTTAAGTTTCCCATCCATTCCAAGCTTATTGGCCTTCTTCCTTCTTCAGTTCCTGATCTGAAACTTAACCAACAAGCCAAGGAAAATTCTAGAAGCTCAAAGAGCTTATTAGCACAAGAGATCCTTCAATTAACACAATAAAACCATGCAAGTCCTAAACTTTACCTAAAATGCAAGAAAACTCCCTATAAAACTACTAAATTACCAAAACAAAATAAAGACTAAAGAAAAGATAAAAATGCATGAGAATGCATGAAATACTACATGAGACTCAACAAAAAGACTCAAAACTATCAAAGAAATGACCCTAAAAACACTACTAAGATAGGGTCATCACACCACTATACCCAACGACAGCTGGCCCTCGAGCGTAAATAACGCTCGCTTGTCCTCAAGCGCAAGAAATGCTCCCAAACAAGTGCTCTCAATAAGGAATACTTCACAAAAACAGGGGGACAAAGTAATCACGGCTAGTTCCAAGAGAAAGATCCAACAACCTACTTCATGCATCTTTTGAAAAGAGAAGAGTGTAGAGTCCATTCATGAGAAACATATAGAACTACGAATCCTAGGACGAGATGTTAATTTAGTGCACTGAGCACACAAGCAAGCTCATAGGTCCTGAGTGTCGTTCACCCAATAGCAACAAAGATTAAGCATGCAAATATTCAAAGAGACTTTCAAAAGGGTTGAAACATTGGCTAGGAAAAACATGATGGTGGTTGGTCCCTAAGGGAAAACTAGGCTTTCAAGCACACTGAGTGTAGTCCTCTTCTAATAACCCCGGAGCTTACAACACACTTTTTTACAAGTCTCTTGCACCCACCTTTTCAAATTTTTTTCTTTTTTCCAACTCCAACTTTTGGTTAGGAGCCCTTTTTCTTTCCTTCTTCTCTACTGATTTTTTTCTTTTTGGGGCAAGAGTCTATTTCTCATTTTTCCAGCTCCTAACAACACAACAAGGACCATCACTCCCCAATATTCCAACCAAACATCCGTCCCAAAAACTTGGCTACAACAAATTCTCCAATAAGGCTCAAATGGGACAACTAAAGACAATGTTCAAACAATGAATTCAGAATCTCAAGAAATCCTACAAGTCTCAAGAATAAAGCAAGAATCACTAAGCATGCTATGAGCGAAATCAACGCAGAACCAAGAATTGCAAGTGAGTCAAGATCCTCCAGGGACATTTTATGGTGAAGGGTCAAAGATAGACCCTTAATGGACTCACCTCGACTCTTTTCTCAAGAAACACTCGGAAGACCGAAGTCTCCTCCTCTCTTCCCCAAACATGCAATCACTCATCCCCAAAAACAAAACACAAGTATTCACAAAAAACATTTTCAAACCAGCACAAGTAGGGGAGCAAAACTATAGCTAAAGCATGTGAGTATAGGGAAGTAAAAGACCCCAAAAACAAAAACTTAAATAACAATGCATGATTAAAAGAAAAATAAAAAGCTACAAAAGGAAGATATGAAAAGATGCATGAGCTAAACTAAGGGAAAGAGTTGACCTTCTTTACCAATTACCATGGAGGTCTTAGAGTCACCTCCTACTCTAGAATTTAGGCTCTCAATCCCTACAAAATGCAACAAACAAACAAGCGAAATAACAAAACTTGGGTTGTCTCCCAAGCAGCCCATTGTTATAGTCTTAGGTAGACTATCCCCCTTATCAAGGAGGTTTGAAAAACATGGTTTCCAACTTCAGTACCTCACCACCTTGGTACACTTTCAACCTCTGTCCATTCACGGTGAAAGTGTTCTTGGTCTCTGGGTTTTCAACCTCAACAGCACCATGAGGAAACACCCTCTTGACCACAAAGGGTCCAGACCATCTAGACTTAAGTTTCCCAGGGAAGAGTCTCAATCTAGAATTGAAGAGCAGCACCAATTGCCCTGAGACAAATTCCCTATTCAAAATTCTCCTATCATGCCACTTCTTCGTCTTTTCCTTATAGATGCTAGCATTCTCGTAAGCTCGGAGTCGAAACTCATCAAGCTCATTCAATTTCAAGAGTCTCTTCTCGCTAGCAACTTTCCAATCAAAATTCAATTTCCTTATGGCCCAATAGGCCTTGTGTTCTAATTCCACAGGTAAGTGACACGCTTTCCCAAAAACTAAATGGAAAGGAGAGGTACCAATCGGAGTTTTAAAAGTGGTTCGGTAGGCCCATAAAGCATCGTCAAGTTTCCTTGACCAATCCTTTCTGGAAGAATCTACCACCTTTTCAAGAATACGTTTTAACTCCCGATTAGAAATATCAACTTGCCCACTAGTTTGGGGGTGATAGGGGGTAGACACTTTGTGCTTAACACCATATTTTTCCAAGAGAGACTCGAAAGCTCTGTTGCAAAAGTGGGTACCCCCATCACTTATAATTGCCCTAGGTACACCAAACCTAGTAAAAATATTCTTTTTTAGAAAAGCAACCACCACCTTAGAGTCATTTGTTGAGAGTGCAACAACTTCAACCCACTTGGAAACATAATCAACAGCCACTAAAATATACTGGCAACCAAAAGAAGGTGGGAAATGTCCCATGAAATCGATGCCCCAAACATCAAACAACTCAATTTCCAAAATATTCTTGAGGGGAATCTCATTTCTCCTTGAGATGTTACCAGTTCGTTGACATCTATCACAACTCTCAACAAAAGCTCTACTATCCCTATGCAGTGTAGGCCAATAGAAACCACTTTGGAGAACCTTAGCAGCGGTTCTCTCTCCACTAAAATGTCCACCATAACTTGATCCAAGGCAATGCCAAAAAATTTTCTCAAAATCAACTTCTGGGATACATCTTCTAATGACTCCATCAGAACAAATTTTGAAAAGGAAAGGGTCATCCCAGAGGTAAGATTTTGCATCATGCATAAATTTTTTCTTTTGCTGCCATGTCAAGTCATGGGGAATAAGTCCAGCAACACGGAAATTAGCAAAGTGTACATACCATGGTAGGGGTTCCTCGGTGGAAACAGCTAGGAGTTTCTCATCCGGGAACTCCTCTTGAATAGGTATTGGGATGCACGCCCCACCTTCCAATCTTGACAAATGGTCTGCCACGCCATTGTCCTTGCCTCTCCGGTCAATGATCTCAAGGTCAAACTCTTGAAGGAGTAAGACCCATCGAATCAACCTTGGCTTGGAGTCCTGTTTAGCAAACAAATGCCTCAAAGCAGCATGGTCAGTATGAACAATTACTTTAAAACCCAAGATGTAAGGCCTAAACTTTTCACACGCAAAGACCACACCCAACAACTCTTTTTCAGTTGTAGTGTAGTTCCTTTGGGCCTCATTTAACACTCTACTTGCATAATATATCACATACAAAACTCTTTCTTTCTTTTGACACAAGACAGCCCCTAAAGCTAGATCACTAGCATCACACATGATTTCAAATGGTAGAGACCAATCCGGAGCAACAATTACCGGGGCTGTCACCAAACTCTCTTTAATCAACTCAAAAGCTTTCAAACAATTCTCATCAAAAGTAAAAGGTGCTTCCTTCTCGAGCAAGTTGGTCATAGGCTTAGCTAGTTTGGAAAAGTCTTTAATAAACCGCCTATAAAATCCAGCATGCCCAAGGAAACTCCTAATACCCTTGATGTTAGTCGGGGGAGGGAGCTTTTCAATGACTTCAATCTTAGCTCTATCAACCTCAATCCCCTTTTCGGACACATTGTGTCCAAGAACTATGCCATCCCTAACCATGAAATGGCATTTCTCCCAATTCAAGACCAAGTTGGTCTCTTGACATCTTTTCAGAACCAAGGCTAAATTCCCTAGACAAGCATCAAAATTTGGACCAAAAACAGAGAAGTCGTCCATAAAAATTTCGATGCAAGTCTCTATCCAGTCAGAGAAAATAGAAAACATACACCTTTGGAAAGTAGCTGGGGCATTGCAAAGCCCAAATGGCATTCTCTTATAAGCAAACACGCCGTAAGGGCAAGTGAATGCCGTCTTCTCTTGGTCTTCCGGTGCAACACAAATTTGGTTGTACCCGGAATAGCCATCAAGAAAACAGTAGTATTGATGCCCAGCCAACTTATCCAGCATTTGATCTATAAAAGGAAAAGGGAAGTGATCCTTTCTAGTTACCGAATTCAGCCTTCGGTAGTCAATACAAACCCTCCACTTCGTCACTTGACGAGTGGGAATCAACTCATTGTTCTCATTGGCAACCACAGTGATGCCTCCTTTCTTGGGAACCACTTGAACGGGACTTACCCATTCACTATCCGAAATTGGATAAATCACACCTGCATCAAGCAATTTAATTATCTCTTTCCTCACCACATCCTTCATGGAAGGGTTAAGTCTTCTTTGAGGTTGGACTATTGGTTTGTAATTTTCTTCCAACAAAATTTTATGCATGCATATCACAGGACTAATACCTTTGATATCATCAATAGTCCAACCCAAAGTTGACTTGTGATCCCTCAAAACTCTGAGGAGTTTCTCCTCTTCCAAGGGTGTGAGAGCACTACTTAAAATAACAGGTTTATTCTCACCTTCCTCAAGATAAGCATACTTGAGAGAGGAAGGGAGTGGCTTGAGCTCACTCTTCTCCTCAATTGGAATCTCCTCATCCCTAGTTAATTCTTCTTTCCAAATGCTTTTGGTGGCAAGAGATGATACAGATTCTAATTGAGATAGAGTAGCATTCACCTCATGGTACAAGGAATCAAGTTCTCTCTCATGATTTTGGTCCTCTATCTCTAACCCCTCCATGATTGTTGTTTCCAAGGGGTCCTTAATAGATATCCTAACAAACTCTTCACACACGAGCTCATCCACTACTTCACATCGAAAAACTTCCTCATCCGCTCGGTGTTTCAAAGAGTCAAAAATATTGAAGAAGACCTCATCTTCACCTACTTTCAAAGTTAGAGTTCCCTTAGCCACTTTAATCTCAGCCTCACCAGTGGCTAAGAATGGTCTCCCCAATATGAGAGGAACTTTCGAGTCCTCTTCCATGTCTAAAATGACAAAATCCACTGGGAAGACAAACTTATCCACCTTAACCACAACATCTTCAATGATCCCGTAGGGGGTTTTTAAGGACCTATCCGCCATTTGCAAAGAAATCATAGTTGGGGTAACCTCACCTAAGTTCAACCTTTTAAACATACTAAGCGGCATCAAGTTGATACTAGCTCCTAGATCACACAAGGCTTCTTCCATAGTTAACCCCTCTATCTCCACCGGAATAGTAAAGCTCCCGGGATCTCTCCTCTTTTTAGGCATCTTCCTTTGCAAAATGGCACTACACTCTTCGGTCATCAAGATAGTATCATCGACCTCACTCAACTTCCTTCTCTTACTGAGGATATCTTTCATGAACTTAGCATAGATTGGCATTTGCTCCAAGGCTTCGGAGAAAGGAATGTTAATGTGAAGCTTCTTAAAAACCTCTAAGAACTTAGAAAATTGTTTATCCAAATTTTTCTTCACCAAAGCCTTGGGAAATGGAATCTTGCGGAGTTCAGGAGTATGGGTATTAACAACTCTAGTCCTAGTAGGCTCTCTAGCTCTTTCCTCCATAACACCCTCATCTCTTTCTACCTCAGCTTCCTCATTTCTCTCTCCCTCAATTTTTTCCTCTGGCCCATGTAACACTCTTCCACTCCTAGTAGAAACCACAGCAGTATTTTCTTGCTCAGTAAAAGTTAAAGTTTCGGAAGAAAACTTACCTTGGTGATTCTCGGACATTTGCTTTGCTAGCTGTCCCAATTGACTCTCCAAGCTCTTGATAGCCATATCATGGCTCTTGAAATTGCTCGATGTATTATCAATGAATCTCTCAATCAGCTCCTCAAGACTCTTCTTGCCAACCGTCTTTACAACAATTTGCGGCTAGACAAGAAGCCCTTGTTCTGAGGTTGGAGCTTTTCCTCCTTGAGTCAATGTTCTGACCTTGCCACCATCATCATTGACAGTACACTGGTTACTATCTTGAGATTCACCACAAAATTTTCACTCCAAACTAGTTACTCTCGCTCCAATGGACTTGGCATCCTGAATATGTTTCCGCATTTCCGCTACTTCCTCGGAGAGTTGCTTGTTGGAGGCTATGAGCTTATCATAAGATTCCACTTCAAAAGAACTTCTTCGGATTTGGCGTTCATTCTCGGAGTTCATGGCTCTCATCGCCATTTTCTCTATCAAATCATACCCCGCTTGTGGGGGAAGAGCATCGAACTCCCCACTTGAAGCCGCGTCCAAGCCAAACCGTGATGAATATAGTAACCCATCATAGAACTTCGCCACACATTCAGCTTGGGTGAGATTGTGTTGAGGACATTTCCTCAAAAGCTTCTTGAAATGCTCCCAAGCCTCATAAAGATTTTCATCTGAGGATTGCGTGAACGTCATGATGTCTTTTTTCAATTTCCTCAAGAGGGACCTTGGGAAGAACCTCGTTGTGAATTTTTCTGCAAGGTCTTCCCAAGTAGTGAGACTCCCTTGAGGTTGTGAGTTCAGCCAATCCTCCGCTGCGTCCTTCAAAGAGAAGGGAAATAGGCTCAACCGGATTGCTTCTGAAGAAACATTCACCACCCGATAAGTGTTGCAATTCCGGATGAACTTCTCCATATGAGCATGAGGATCTACCGAGGAACCTCCACCATATTGGCTTTGGCTCACCATGTTGATGAATGCCGGTCTTCATTCAAAGTTCCCCACTCCTTCGGGAATGACAATACTTCCGGGATAGTCAAAGCTCATGGACCCCGAAGTTAGTTCCCGAAGAGTTCGGTTGGCATTCTCAACTTCTTGTTCACGCAAGCGGAGGGTGATACCCTCTTGGATCCTTGCCTCAATGTGGGCTTGCATCTCCTCCTCTGTCATGCGGCCACCCATGGTGGTGCCTCTCTTGAAAGCAACCTGCGTATGACACTCACAGAGAAAGATTAGTAGCACCAATTCTAGACAAGTTAAAACTTAAAACTTAAAACTTAAACCAAAAATCGCAAAACAATTCCCCGGCAACGGCGCCAAAAACTTGTTGGTCAATTCGCAAGTGTACGAAAACCTCCGGGTTTTAAATTATCGAACCACAGGGAATTAGATTGCAAATTCAGTTTAAGATTCAAGTTCAAAGTTGAAAAGCAAGTAAAATTCAGTTTTAATAGCTGGTTGTTTCTTGAGTTTGTAAAAGACAAGAAATCACGTAATAAAGCGATTGAAAAAAAAAACAGAGATGAAATTTCCTTGGGTTCTTGTTCAACTAATTCAGTTTTAGCAAACCTTTCTATTCAATCAATCCGGAGTCTCTCCTTGATGTTCTAGCCTAGATAGTCATCTATCGATGCCTCGTAAAGAAAACCCTTCCTAACCAATAGATAGGTTCAATTCCTTGATAACCTAAACAATTGCTAGGAGCACTAAGCATACAAATCAGGCCAACAGACCCCAACCCTTCCTGTATTCCTAGCAGCAAGTATAGAAGGAGTAATCTCACCACAAGTCCCAATTCTATAACAAACTATCGTTATGTTTATAGAAAAGTAAAAAGCTAGCATGCATTCAAGCTTGAAAGGTAAAGCATAGAAGTGAGATTCAAGGGTTTACTCAGAACATCATGAATAGAAATGTATTGAAAGCTAAAACATCCAAAGTCTTACAAAGAACCCAAAGCAAAAGGGGTTTTAGCCAAGCATGGCTATGAAATCCATGCTAGAAAATAGAGATAAAACCTGGAACATAAGACCTAGGGAAAGCTCCCAAAGCTTCAGAACTCAAGCTCTCTCTTCTAACTTATGTAAATAATTGATAAAAATGACAAAAGGTACAAAAGAAATGACAAAAAGCCTATTTATAGGCAAACAGGTCGAGTCTGGGCGCTCAGGCGCCAATTCAGAACGCCTGAGCGCCCATTGCATGTAAAAACATGCTCTCTGGACCCAATTAGCGCCTAGGCGCCCATCCCCCAGCGCCTAGGCGCTTAAGCTCGCCTGAAAAGGGCTTTTTGGCTTCTGAAACTCCTCTTTTCAATCCTCTTTAAGTTTCCCATCAATTCCAAGCTTATTGGCCTTCTTCCTTCTTCAGTTCCTGATCTGAAACTTAACCAACAAGCCAAGGAAAATTCTAGAAGCTCAAAGAGCTTATTAGCACAAGAGATCCTTCAATTAACACAATAAAACCATGCAAGTCCTAAACTTTACCTAAAATGCAAGAAAACTCCCTATAAAACTACTAAATTACCAAAACAAAATAAAGACTAAAGAAAAGATAAAAAGGCATGAGAATGCATTAAACACTACATGAGACTTAACAAAAAGACTCAAAACTATCAAAGAAATGACCCTAAAAACACTACTAAGATAGGGTCATCACCTTGTTTCTAACTACATCACCTTTCTCATTCAACTTGTTTCTGAACACCCATTTGGTTCCAAATACATGGACACTTTGAGGTTTCTTCACTAGGCTCCAAACATCATTCTTTGAAAATTGATTCAGTTCTTCTTCCATAGCCAGAATCCAATCCTTGTCCTGAAGAGCTTCATCAATTGACTTGGGTTCAATTAAGGACACCTATCCTTTCAGATTAAGCAAGGTCTCTCCAGAGGGTCTGAAGGCTGATATGGTTCTGACTGGTTCATCTTTGTTGCCCAGAATCAATTCCTTAGGATGAGCCGCAGTGATTCTGCTATTCTTCTGAGATTGTGAATCAGAGGGACCAGCTTCTTCTGGTTCATCTTCCTCTGGCTCAACTTCCTCTGGAGCTTTGCCTTTGTCAGAAACATTTATGCTTAAATCTGCAAACTTCTCAACTAGCTTTGACTGATCAGAGTCAAGCTTATCATCAAATCTAACATGTATAGATTCTTCAATTGTTTTAGCATCAGTATTATAAAATCTAAAACCTTTAGATCTCTCAGAGTAACCAAGTAATAGACATTTAGACGATTTAGCATCAAACTTATGCAATCTATCCTTAGTATTAAGAACATAACAAACACAACCAAAAGGATGAAAGTAAGAAATGTTGGGTTTTATATTCTTCCACAATTCATAGGGAGTCTTATTCAGAATTGGTCTCACAGAGATTCTGTTCTGAATGTAACACGCTGTGTTTACTGCCTCTGCCCAAAAGTGCTTAGCCATGCCAGTTTCTTGGATCATGGTTCTAGCCATCTTCTGAAGAGTTCTGTTCTTCCTCTCAACAACACCATTTTGTTGAGGAGTTATGGGACAAGAGAAATCATGTGTAATTCCATAGGAATCAAACAGGCTCTCAAACTTATCATTCTCAAACTCTCCACCATGGTCACTTCTGACACGCACAATCCTACAAGCCTTCTCGTTTTGCACTTGGGCTATGAAGGTAGAGAACACAACATGAGACTCATCCTTACGGGTTAGAAATTTTACCCATGTCCAGCGGCTATAGTCGTCAACAATGACCATCCCATATCTCTTGCTACTTATAGACTCAGTTTTCACTGGTCCTGTAACACCCCGATTTCGGTGGTGCCACTTTAGTGACTTTAAATCAATAGTGCGGAAAATGCGTAAATATTTTTTTCGTTTTCTTTTTAAAGAGAAGACTTAACATAATGAAGACTCAACCCAAAGATAATAAACATAAAGTAATTGGAGATAGTGCCCGCAGGCGAATAAGTACATCCCATGGTCAGAGCCATGAGTTTTGTGAATACAGTTTTCAAGAAGATAAGTCAGCTCCAAACGGCCTTCGAAAGACTTCCTATGCCCGACAAACTCCCTGTGATCCTCCTGGAAGAGAACCACACAAAAGCTAATAGTCGGGGATCTTCCCTGCCCCAAAATGAGAAATGACAATCAGAGCTGTGAAAACAATCCCCCATATAATATACTCCTAACATCGACCCTCATCCGATCATGCATGAAGTCCGGGTCCACGTCGAAGGCCAGTAGTAGTCGTTGCGCTCAGGATCCTCCCCGAACGACGAACCATCTTGAATCAGCTGTTGGACGTCTGGCAGCAGGCCGACCGCCCAAACACAACCATACACACATAGCCAAGGCGCTGGGGTCAACTCACAGAATATAATAGATAGTACAAGCAACATGTGATGAATAGAGGGGTATATATATATATATATATATATATATATATATATATATATATATATAGGTTGTATATATACATATAAGTTCTGTATCGTCTACCCTAAGGTATATACATAACATGTTATCAGATTTCGAATAACAATTCAATATTCAATATCTCAACAATTCAATAAGTTATATCTTGAAAACTCAATAAGCAACATCTCAACGAATATAGTTAAGTGCATGGTATGCCAATGCAATGTCATGCTCAAAATATGATCCGGATAAAATGTCACCCTCACGATGACCCGAAGCATCTCGCTCCGCTAAAGCATCTCGCTTTTATGAAGCATCTCGCTCCTATAAAGCATCTCGCTTTTATGAAGCATCTCGCTCCTGTGAAGCATCTCGCTCCAATGAAGCATCTCGCTCCGATGAAGTCCGATCTGAGATCGTCCTTCGGAAAGCAGCACACTTTCCAAGAAATGTATGCATGAATGCAATATGGTTAGCCAAACAACGAATCGTCCTCACCAAGGTACGCATGTCTAGCTAGAGTACATTGTTTCTACCACTCCCTAAGGTACACAAAGAATGCTAATCGCATTTGGTAACTTTCCTAGTCACTTGGGCTCACCGTCTCGATGGCCAACCAAACTGCTCAACGAGCAAAAGAATGCAGCTCGCACTCAGTGACCTTTCAACTTACTATGGCTCACCATCTCGATGGCCAAACAAACTGCTCAACGAGCAAAAGAGTATCAACATACTCAGAACTGACTAGTTCCCCGGCTTATCCCTTGGATTGGCCAACCAATAAAACTCGCTCACCGAGCAAAGTGCCAACGCACAATGGTTTCCCGAAAAACCTGGATCCGACGACACTTCTCATTTTCAAAACACTTATGTTCAAGCCCTAAACTTTCATCTGAGTCTTTTATCATTATATTAAGGGTTTTGAGGTTGTTCAATACATTATGGAGGTTCATTATGAAATTGTTTAAGTTTCGTCTCTAATCCTATTAGTTTCAAAGATCCCATAATTCCAATGATTCCCTGTAGAAGGTCTCAAAACAAAAGGTCCATCATCACCCAAGTAATGGCCCGAGAAGTTCCCAGGTAAGCTGGCCGGGCACAATGCCTCATTAAAAGCCCTTCTTGCCTTAGACAGAACAACCCAAGTTCTTACGTGAATTCAAATGGGGTTTTTCCAATATCATTTTCAAACTCAATTTTCCTTTGAGAAGGTCTCGATCCATAAAACAATAATAGGGTACGAACCTCGGTCCGTCCCATCAAACTTTATCCAAAAACTCATCAGGAGTCTGGCATAACTACCCGTTATCCACTTTCTTGACGTTCCTCACTCATTCGCACAATTCCACGGTATATTCAATATAGTCAGCAATTCAAGTGCGTAATAGAAAGACACAATATAATCCAAATATCATGTGAACAAATAATCACATAGCCTATAGTTAACCATCTAACAATTAAGCATGCGAGTCAATTATCAACATATCAATGCGATAAATCCTAATCTCCCATGTCGGCCGAAGCCTCCAGAAAACATTTTTCAGAACATTTCATGCAATATTTGGGCAGGATTTAACAAATAAGTCGAATAAGTCGACTCTAGGTCATTAGCTAATAACGGTGAGTTTCCACTCACTATCACAATATATTCAAGTCGAATTTATCGACGCCTACACACAAAAATAGCTAGTAAGTAAGTTGCCCTAACCTCAAACTCGTCCAGTGTGTTCAAGCAAGGCTCCTTCACAATCCTCTTTTCCTGCTCCAAGTATTCCTCCAAACGAATCTTCGAGCAAACGAAGCGAAAGTCAATCAAAACAAGTCAATTCGGTCAAAACAATACTAACTAGCGTTGGACAAAGCTTAAGAAGCTTCAGAGTACAATATTTAAGCATGGATAGACGACAGAACCTCGTTTGCTAAAACGAGCATAACTCGAGCTACAGAACTCGGAATGACACGAAACTAGCGCCAAAATTTCGACAATCGAAAGAGCTATGCAATGGCTCAGGTCATAGAGACCCAAAAATTATTTTTGGACATGGTACCCTAAGCAATAGGTTTCGGCCACTATGTAAAATAGGGTTTCCGAACTTTTTCTTCGATCCAAATCGATTCCTAGGTATTCTTAGGCGATATCTAGGCCAAGGAAACTCTCATAAAAATTATCGAATCGAAAACTGTCGCAGGGGTATTTTGGTCAATATATTCAGCTCAGAATTTCAAAATCAGAGTTTCGAAAAACAAATTAGATGTGGTTGATACTAACGATGATTATGGCAACTAATCTTACTAACGCTAAGCTAAGTCGAGGGTTTTAAGCCCAAAGGTTGGAACTTTAGCCAAAAAGGGTATTATGAGCAGAATTGAAACTCGGCAGCAATTCGGCAAGAATCGGCGAAATGTAATCCGCTAAACATGCTCAGGGGCACGCAGGGAATAAGTTTAGATAGAAAGATGAAGTTATTTGGATAGTTTTTGCAAAAACCTCAAAACTAAGAGTACAGAAAGACATAGTGAAAAGCGGCAGAATTTACTATCAGAAGTAGGGATTAGCATTAGTACCTTGAGACCTACGCAAAGCAACGAACTGTGGGACGATCAGGCAAGAAACGGCGAAAAACTCTTCTCCTCCTCCTTCCTCCTTGGCCGCGGGTTTGGGTGGGTTTTTGGGTGAGATTTTTGGTTTTTCATTCTTCAAGCTACACATATATATAGGGAATGAAATGGAAGATATTTATCAAAGATCGGATAAGGATGAATGGATATTTATCAAAGATCGGATAAGGATGAATAGATATTTATCAGAGATTGGATAAGGATGAATAGATATTTTGTAAACCGGTACAAATTTGTTTAGATATCGGAGGATTTAACTCATAGAGTTAAGATAAAAATATAAGAGTGATTCCGATTTTTCCGGCTTCATTCTCCGTGAATTCTAAGATAGGTTTTGGCGACAGAATTCCAAAACTAAACAGAGGTTTCCTTGTATTTTAGGTGACTAACGCAAAGTCGGTGTAAAACTATTTTACCCGATAAGTTACTTTTTGCAGTGGATGTCGGAAGAGAAAACTTCCTTCTGAAGAAAGATGGGAAACATTAAGAGAAATGGGTGTATGCGTGTGGAATCTTCATTTGAAGCTCCAAATAGAAAAAGCCTTCATCGTCGGTTGATTTTAGGTTTCCTTGAACTATCAGGGTTTTAGTTTCGGCAAACTTCCGAGGATTGGAATCGGACGTTCATAGATTCTAGGGTTTCGCCTCGAAACGATTGTCGTATAAGGATTAAGAGAAGTTCTAACATTTCTCTGAAAATTTTTGGAATTAGTTTGCATCATGACTTTAAGTGTAAACTAGCTATTTACTAGGGTTTCTGCCCTAGGTTTAAGCGTATATCGATCGTGTTATACCTTTTATCGATCTTGATGCAATCCTTAGACTTTTCCTGAACTTTCTCCTTCACAAATTTATTCTTTCCGATAAACTCTTGTTCAGGTTTTCGTTCACGATACGTCAAGCCTAATCATAAATGGAAATCTCTTCCACTTATTTTAAGCTTAAAAACTTGGGTCTTACAGGTCCAAACAGGTCGATATGCAGAAGTTCCAACGACCTTGAGGTTGAGACAACATTCTTTGCCTTGAAAGGTACTTTTGTGAATTTGCTTTTCTGACATGCTTCACAAAGAGCGTCTGAAGAGAACTTCAGAGTGGGTAAGCCCCTGACAAGGTTTAGCTTGATCAGCTGAGAAAATCTTTCTCATACTGGCATGCCCTAACCGTCTATGCCATACCCATTGCTCTTCATTAACAGACAGAAGGCACTTCACATTCTGAGCCTCCAACTTAGATAATCTGATCTTATAAATGTTGTTCTTCCTCTTGCTGTTAAACAGAACAGAGCCATCGATATGACTTACAGCCCGGCAGGACTTTTGATTGAAGATAACATCATAGCCCTTGTCAGCTAATTGACTTATAGACAATAAGTTATGAGTTAAACCGTCTACCAATAAAACATTGTCAATGCATGGACTACTATCTACACAAATAGTACCAGTACCAACAATTTTACCCTTTTCGTTGCCACCAAAGCCAACTTCGCCTCCAGGCTTAAGTTTTAGCTTTTGGAACATACGCCTTTCTCCCGTCATGTGACGCGAGCATCCACTGTCCAGATACCATGATTGGTGTTTCAGTGGAGCTATCAAGGATATCTGCAACATAGACAATCTTATCCTTAGGTACCCACTTTCTGGGTTCTCTCTTGTTAGTTACCCCAGAGGTTCTGATCACCTTGGGTTTCTCAACATGGATATGTAAAGGAATTTTTGCATGATATTTAGACTTGGAGAAATATCCCTTTTTGAGAGGGGGTTTAGCAACTTCAGCAGGTAAAGGGTCAGGCAATATGGTACTAGAGGGAACAAAGCATTCATACAAGGATTTAGCTTTAGGCATAGAAGGCTCATTTCTAATTGGTTTAGAATAGCCAATGCCATGCATTCCATTTCTGCTTACGCCATAGATCATTGAAGCCATTAAGCTTCTGTCTACGCTTTTAGCTAGGAATCTTTGAAAAGATTTTTCATACTTAGATTCATGCTTACTATCAGAGGCATCACAGGCAATAACTTCTTTTAACTTAGCAATTTGATTCATAAGCACAGAGTTAGAATTCACTAAAGCATGGTTATCATTTTTCAAATCAGAAATGATTTTTTCATGTTCAAAAGGAGTCTTAGAAGCAGCAGATAAGTCCTTTTTCAACTTTTTATGCTTATACAATAAAGAGTTATACTTATCCATGATATCAGACAAAGCATGTTTCAGTTCAGAGGTTGAGAAATAAGCGAATACCTCATTTTCATCGTCTGAGTTAGGATCTCCTTCTGATTCTGAGTCAAAGTCAACAACATCCTTTGACTCTGCTCCTTTGTCTTTGACAATAGCCATGAGTCCTTGGACTTCACCATCGGAGTCATCATCCTCTGACTCTGATTCGTCAAAAGTCACCATCGGACTTTTCTTGGTCATGAAGTGCTTCTTTGGCCTCTTGTCCTTTTTCAGCTTTGGACAGTCACTCTTGTAGTGCCCTGATTCTTTGCACTCAAAGCATGTGACTTCTTTAATTGAGGACTTCTTATGGCCTGAGGATTCAGACTTTCCTTTGGCCTTTCCAGAGCCTTTGTACTTGCTCTGCCTGTGCTTCCAGATACGGTTGAGCCTTTTTGAAATCAGAGTCAACTCATCTTCATGAGAATCTTCTGATGCTTCTTCAGATTCTTCTGCTTCAGCTTGGAGAGCTTTTGACTTCTCAGATTTAGCCTTCTCAGATTTGGATTTCAAGGCTATAGATTTCTTCCTCAGATCTTGCATCTCTGACCGCTTCAGCTCATGACATTTTAAAATGCTGATGAGTTCTTCTAAACTCATACACTCAACATCTCTCGTAAGCTCTATTGAAGTCGCCAAGGACATCCAGCTTTCAGGAAGACTTCTGATGACCCTTATGACATGATCTTTTGTTGTGTAGCTTTTGTTGAGAGGTCCTATTCCAGCTACAAGCAACTGAAATCTGGAGAACATTTCCTCTATGGACTCGTTGGGCTCCATGATGAAGGACTCATACTTCTGGATCAAGGACAATGCCTTTGATTCTTAGACTTTCTTGTTTCCTTTATGAGACAACTTCAGGGATTCAAAAATGCCCTTAGCAAACTCACGATCTGTAATCTTCTGGTACTCTTCATAAGAGATAACACTTAGAAGAATAGCTCTAGCTTTGTGGGGTTGTGAGTAAAGCTTCTTTTGCTCTGTAGTCATCTCTGACCTTGGGATCTTCTTGCCTTCAACATCAACTAGATGCTCATTGCCATCCACAATAATATCCCAAAGATCTGCATCGAAACCCAGAAAGAAACTTTCAAGTCTATCTTTCCAATATTCGAACCTTTGACCGTCGAACATGGGAGGCTTTGCATTGTAACCATCTTTTTGCGTTTCACTGGTGGTAGCCATTGTTTTTCACAACGGCCCGGATCACTGAACACTATTAAGTGTGGTAATCAGAACTTGCGCTCTGATACCAATTGAAGGTATGAAAAACGGTAGAAAGGGGGGGGGGTTTGAATAACGTTTTCAGAATAAAACTTCCACCTTAAAGATTTTAACAAATCTTTCGAGAACAAAGTGCTTAAGATAAGAGATAGAAAAAAACACAAGGATTTTATCCTGGTTCACTTGATGACTCACTCAAGCTAATCCATTCCACCCGTTAAGGTGATTTCTTCCTTCTTAGAATGAAGGCAATCCACTAATCAGGTAAATGTTACAACTGCAGTTGAACCTTCAAGTGACTAACAATACACTGACTTAGCTCACACTATGATTCACTCTTTTAGTCTTCTCTAGGATCCGATCAAACTTGATCTCCTAAAGGTAACTAAACAATTGTTTAAGAAAGAATGTTTACAAGAAATTTGCTTCTGAAAAGCTAATAGTAAACACAATGAATTCAGATGAAAGAATTCTTAGAAAGTTTGAGTATAGCTTGCACGTGTGAGATTCTTCCAACCGCATCTTTCAATCTCCAGCCTCTATTTATACGCCAAGGATTAGGGTTTGAACGCTGCATGGGAATGCTACCGTTGGAGGGCAGTTCTGGAAATTCCAGCTTCTGCTGTGGCTGAGAATGTTAACTAGGTCGTCAGGATAGTACATTTGCTTTTGTACTTGGATAGTGACTTAAACTTTAAACCTAGTAGACTTATGATCAGGGGAATGCTTTATGTTGGAACTTGTGAAGCTCGTTGATCAGAGTTAGAGGGAAGCAGAGATCCTCTTACCGTTGTATCTTCTGATTCTGAACTCAGAGGGAAGTACATGGTCTTCAGAGTCATCTTGCTTCTGGACTTCAGAGTTTCCACTTTTCAGCTTTTGGATCTTCAGAGTCTTCTACACCATCAGAACATCTGAACCTTCAGAGTGTCTGGGTTGTTAGAACGTCTGGATCTTAAGAACTTCAAGTGACTGAATCCATATCAGAGCTTGTATGACTTCAGATCTTCTGAAGCGTTTCGACTGTTCAGAGTGAACATAGATGTTGCGAAAGCGTTGCTTGGGTCACTCTTTAGGCACAGTGCTTCTGATTTGTGTGAGATAAAATTGAGGTCAGAGCCTGTAAATAGCACACTCAGAAAAACACGTTAGAGTACCATAATTGTTCATACTAAAATGTTAACTTGTAATCATCAAAACATAGAGTTGTACTACTCGATCAAAACTTGATCTTACAGAGCCCGCCAAGGACTTGGGCCTCCCTTCCCGAGGCCCAACTGGCCCATCAAGATGAGTTGAAGTCGCTAAGGCCCAACTCCACACCTATAAATAGGGGACGGTTACCAATTTTAAGGGACTCTTGGCTCATTTAAGAAATATTCAGATTGAAATTCAGTTATTCTCTCTCTCTCTAGCAGTTAGAACTTCTCTCTCTAAAACACTCGTATCACTTTCCTCACACTATGGGTACTCTACCCCATTCAATGTTCTCAGGATAGAACACTTAGACAATCAAGTCACTAGGCATAGGGACTATGATCTGAACAGAGGATCAAGGAAAGAAGGAAAACACATGACATGAAATGACTTTCTTTGCTCAAGGCACAAGTTCATGGTGGAAATTGATGTTTTTGATGTAAATATACATGATCAGATGTCAAGAATGAGTTTCGAAGCTCGAGATCTTACCAAGACAATATTCTGGAAATTTTCCGGTGAAAGTTCACCAGCGATGATGGCGGCTCGCGGTGGTCCACGGCGGAGAAGTCGCCGGAGATGGAAAGGAGTAGCTGGTTTTCATGATTTCTCTGCCCTGAACGCGGAGGTGACGTCCGTTTATTAGAGTACACTATGTAACGTGTAAGAGAAGAAACTGTTAGTTAGTTTGCTGATTGTGTATACAGTCAGCTATAGTGTTAGTTATGATTAGCTGTCATAGTTAGTTATGCAGAGCTGTCATACCAGCTGTAATAACAGAATCAGTTAGGATTGTTAGCTTCATCAACAAGCTAAGTGCTCTTCTATAAATACTGATGTAATCTCTTGAATCTGTAGCTTTTACAAATCAATACAAATCAGTTTTTTCATTTACAGTTTTCAACATGGTATCAAGAGCGTAGTGTGATCCTTGAGATCTCTCACTCTTATTTTTCGCTTCTTCTTCTTCATCACCATGGCTGTTGAAGTTCCTGAGATTCCAGTTCCAGTGGCTCAATCACTGTTGAGTTCTTCCGCTCTAGTTCACAAGCTTACCTTAAAGCTTGATGATACAAATTTTTTTTCATGGAAGCAGCATGTGGAAGGGATTGTGAGAACTCGCAGATTGCAGAGTTTTCTTGATCATCTAGATATTCCACCAAGATTTCTCAGTGAAGAAGATCGTGTGAATGTAGTTAAAAATCCTGCATATCAGGTTTGGATTCAGCAAGATTCAGCGCTTTTCACGTGGCTCATCCCTTCTCTTTCACCAACTGTGCTTCCTACAGTGGTGAATTGCTCCCAGTCATGGCAGGTTTGGGAAGTAGTGCTTGATTTCTTCCAAGCACACTCGTTTACACAATCAACAGAACTCAGATCTGAAGTTCGCTCTATTTCCAAGGGATCGAAGACTTGTTCCGATTATCTCAAACACTTCAAGTCGATTGTTAATGCGTTGATCACCATTGGTGATCCTGTTTCCTATCGTGAGCATCTCGAAGCGCTTTTCGATGACCTACCTGATGACTATAGTCGTCTTCAGACGATTGTGTACAATCACGATATGCCAAGCCCGATCTCGCACATCGAAGCGATGATCATTGCTCACGAAGCGCGTTTGGATTGCACTCGTTCGCGGCAGATCAATGCGAATCCACCATCAGCGCTTCTGCCTCAGGTGTCGCCACCTCCGTCTGCACCTGCTCCGCCGTCGACACCGTCGGAAGTGAATTACGCTTCCAGTTCAGTTGATTCCTCTTACGAGGAACACTCCTATGATGATGGCGGTGGCGATCGCGGTGGCTACACTTATTCGCGTGGTCGCGGAGGCTAAGATGGACGTGGCGGCAGTCGTAACTTTTCTCGCAGCGGCTACGATGGACGTGGCGGTGGTCGCGGAAGAGGAAGCAAGGTAAAATGTCATATTTGCTCCAAATATGGTCATGATGCCAGTATATGCTATCATCGTGGATCTTCTTCTCACTCTACTGGCATGTTTGGCATGAACTCTGGTTTTGGCATGAATTTTCCTAATTTTCCTATGATGCATATGATGCCTCAGTTTGGTTTTCCTCCTTACTGTGGTCCTTCACAATTTGGAAGGTCTACACAATTTGGCCAGCAATTTAGTACTGGTGCATCATTTCCTGGTTTTTTCTCTTGTCCTGGACTTGGCATGGGGCACCCTTCACATCATTTTGCTTTTCATCCCTTTGCTGGTTCATAGTGGAACAGTGCACCTTCCTCTCAATTCACAGGTGGAGGTCCAAGGCCTAGAAACTCAGTAGCAAGATCTCCACAAGCTATGCTCACTGGACCACCCTCAACTGTGGGATCTTCCTCTGCTTCAGCAAATTTAAGCACCTGGTTTCCTGCTACACATCATGTTAAGAATGATGTTTCAGTAATTTCCGACAGTGTTTCCCTTACTGGTAATGATCACATTCTTATGGGGAATGGACAAGGTTTGCCAATTCTCTCTATAGGTTATGCTTCCTTTCCTTCTCCATATCACACTAGAACCACACTTACTCTTAAAAACCTTCTTTTAGTTCCAAATATAACCAAAAATCTTGTCAGTGTAAGCAAGTTTGCTAAAGACAACAATGTGTATTTTGAATTTCACTCATCCTTTTGTGTTGTGAAATGTCAGGTCACCTCTAGGATTCTCCTTCAAGGCACTGTTGGTCCAGATGGTCTGTACACCTTTGAAGGCATGCACACACCTTCATCCTCTAAGGAGTCCTCAGTTCCAGTTTCTGCTCCTTTGTCTCCAGTTGTTGTTTCAGCTCCAGCTTCTGCTTTATCTGCTATTTTACCTAGTTCAGCTGTTTCTAGGCCTAGTACTGAATCTTCAATTCCTAGTTCTCCTATTGTATGCCCAACCTCTTATGGTTTATGGCACTCTAGACTAGGACATCCTCATCATGAGGTTTTGCATTCAGCTCTAAATAGTTGTAATATTCCAATACCTAATAAAGCAAAATTTACAGTTTGTTCAGCTTGTTGTCTCTCTAAATCACATAGATTAGTTTCTCATCCCTCTAATACTGTATATACTTCTCCTTCTGAACTTGTGTTTGCTGATTTATGGGGACCAGCTTCCATTGAATCTTCTTATGGATATTCATATTTTCTTACTTGTGTTGATGCCTATTGTTGGTCAATCTGCAAGTGTACAGATATCTCCGGGTTTTAATTTATCGAACCACAGGGAATTGGGATGCGAATTCAGTTTAAGCCTCGAGTTTACGCTAGGAAAGCGAGTAAAATTCAGTTTTATGGTTGATTGTTTCTTGAGTTATGTAAAAAGAACAAGTGAACAAAAGATAAAGTGAGTGAAATTCAGAGATGAGAATGCCTTGGGTTCATGCTTAACTAATTCAGTTTTAGCAAAACTTTCCTACTGACAAAGTCCGGAGTCTCTCCTTGATGCTCTAGCCTAATTAGTCATCTATCGATGCCTCGCATAGACAACCCTCTCAAGTCTAAAGATAGGCACAATTCCTTGACAACCTAAACATTTGCTAAAGGAACTAAGCATGAAATTCAGGCCAACAAACCCCAACCCTTCCTCTATTCCTAGTAGCAAGCAAAGAAGAGGTAATCCCACAACAAGTCCCAATTCTATAACAAACTTCTGTTATGATTATAGAAAAGCAAAAAGCTAGCATGCATTCAAGCTTAAAAGATAAAGCATAGGAGTGGGATTCAAGGGTTTATTCAAAACAACATGAATAGAAAAGGAATTATAGCTAAAACATCCAAAGTCTTACAAAGAACCCAAAGCAAAAAGGGTTTTAGCCAAACATGGCTATGAAATCCATACAAGAAAAGAAAGGTTAAACCTGGACCATAGGACTTGGAGGAAGCTCCTCAAGCTCTAGAACTCAAACCCTCTCTTCTAACTTATTACAATATGAGAAATTGACAAAAAGTACCAAGAGAAATGTCTAAAAACCAATTTATAGGCAAAACAGGCGAGTCTGGGGGCGCATGCGCCAATTCAGAGCGTCTGAACGCCAATTCCAGCTCAAAACAATGCCTCTGGAAGGTAATTGGCGCCTAGGTGCCAATTAAGCATGCCTAGGCGCCAATTCCAACACCTGGAACATAACAATTGGCGCCTAGGCGCCAATGGAGCACGCCTTGGCGCTCTGACTTTGCTGGAAAACCTTTAGAACTTCCTTTTAACTCCTCTTCAAGCCTCTTTAAGCCTCCCTTCAATTCACCAAGCTTCTTGACCTTCCTTAGTCAACAGTTTCAGACTTGGTAACTTAGGCACAAAGCAAAGGAGATATCTAGAAGCTTCAAGAGTTAATTAGCAAAGAGAACCTTCAATTAAAAATAGGAAAACCATGAAGTCCTAAACTCACTTAAAATGCAAGAAAAGTCCCTATAAAACTATAAAATTACCAAAGCACAGTAAAATCACAAAGAAAGATAAAAATGCATGAGAATGCATGAAACACTACATGAGACTAAACAAAAAGACTTAAAACAAACAAAGAAATGACCCTAAAAACACCACTCAAATAGGGTCATCAAACCACTATAGTCAACGACAGCTCGCCCTCGAGCGTAAACAACACTCGCTTGCCCTCAAGCGCAAGAAATGCTCCCAAAACAAACGCTCACAAATAATAGTTTAAGAGAAAACCGGGGGATTTAGCAACTACAACCGGTTCCAAAAGAAAGACACAACAATCCGCTTTATGCCACCATCGGACAAAGAAGAGTGTAGAGTCCACTATGAGAAGCATATAGATTTAAAATTCCCATGATGAGATATATATTTAGACTGAGCACACAAACAGTTCATAGGTTCTGTTTATCATTCACTCAATAGAAACAGAGATCAAACATGCACAAATTCAATGAGACTACAAAGGGTTGAAATGATGGCTTGGTGAAGTACAAGGTAGTTGGTCCCTAAGGAAGGTTAGGCTTCAAAACATATTGAGCGTGGTCCAATTAGCAACTACCGGAGCTTTCAACAACAAACCCTTTTTTAGCACAAGTCTCTTGACCCATTTTTCAACTTTTTTTTCTTCTATTTTTTCCTTTTTGCAACTCCAACTTGATTAGGAGTCCCTTTTTTTTTCCTTTTTCTTTTTTCTTCTTTTTTTTTTACACTTGCGGCAAGAGACATTTCCAACTTTAATTACTAGCTCCAACACAATGCAAGGACCAACACTCCCCAAAATCCAACCTATCATCCATCCCAATCATTTGGCTAACAAAGAAATCTTCAATAAGCTCAAAAGGGACAACTAGGGACAAATGTTCAAGCCAACAAACTCTGAAGCTCAAAAACCTACAAGTCTCAAGAATTGTGCAAGTATCACAGAGTATGCAAAGAGTGAGATCAACACAGAACCAAGAAGTACAAGTGAGTCAGGATCCTCCAGAGAAATTTTATGGTGAAGGGTCAAAGATGGACCCTTATGGACTCACACCAACTCTATCCTCAAGAAAAACTCGGAAGACCGAAGTCTCCTCCTCTCTTCCCCAAAGAATCCAATCACTCATCCCCAAAAGACAACACAAGTATTCACAAAAACATTTTTGAAAACAACAACATGTAAGAGAGCATAACTACGGGCAAAAGCATGTGAGTAAAGGGAAGTAAAGACCCAAAAACGACTCTAATAAAACAATGCATGATCAAAAGAAAAAAAAAAGCTACAAAAGAAAAATATGTAACAATGCATGGGCTAAACTAAGGGAAAGAGTCGACCTCCTTTACAAGTTACCATAGAGGCCTTAGATACACCTCCTACACCAGGATTCATGCTCTCATTCCCTGCAAAATGCAAAAAACAAACAAGCAAAATAAAACAAGACTTGGGTTGTCTCCCAAGCAGCCCTAAGTTATAGTCCTAGGTGGACTCTCCTTCCTTTGATGTCAGGGAGGAAATTTCTTACCATCAATCTTCCTTCCACATGTGCAAGGTAAGAACCTTGCACAAAACCTTTGGAACAATTCCTCCCAAGAGAGGGTATCATCTAAACCATCGTACCAAATCCTTGCTCCCCCCTTCAAGGAGTGAGGGAAGAGCTTAATCATGAGCTCATCACTAGTCACACCTTCCATCTTTACAAGGTGACTAGCTTGAGTGAATCGGGCCGTGTGGGCTTTGAAATTCTCATCTTTAGACCCCCCATACTTGTTTTCACTAACAAGCTTGATGAGAGCTTGATTAAGATCAACACCTTTTTCACTTATCTTGGGGGTCTCCTTCGAAGACCTGGACAAGCTTTTGATCATATCACAAACAAAATCATCATTAAGGTTAGTTTGTGAATTAGGTTTGAAAACCGAAAATCTTACCTTGTCCTTACCAACTCGGAGGATGAGCTGACCCTTATCAACATCAATCTTAGCCCTACCAGTGGCTAAGAAAGGTCGGCCTAGAATGAGAGGAATCTTAGCATCCTCCTCCATGTCTAGCACCACAAAATAAAGTGGGAACACGTACTTATCAACCTTAACCATCACATCTTCAATGATCCCATAAGGTGTTTTTAGGGATCGGTCCGCCATTTGTAAGGAGAGCATGGTCGGGGTGACCTCTCCTAAGTTTAGCCTTCTAAACATGCTAAGCGGCATCAAGTTGATGCTCGCTCCCAAATCACACAAGGCTTCAACAATAGTCAACCCCTCAATCTCCACTGGGATAGTAAAACTCCCAGGATCCCTTCTCTTCTTAGGCATTTTCCTTTGCAAAATGGCACTACACTCCTCGGTCATCATAATAGTTTCATCAACCTCACTCAACTTCCTTCTCTTATTTAAAATGTCCTTCATGAACTTAGCATAGATAGACATTTGTTCCAAAGCATCGGAAAAAGGGATATCAATATGGAGTTTCTTAAAAACATCCATAAATTTTGAAAACTTTTTATCCAAATTCTTTTTAGCCAATGCTTTAGGAAATGGAACTTTGCGAAGCTCAGGAATAGGATCATTCATCAATCTAGTTTTAATAGGAACACTCCTTTCCTTCTCAACTATCTTCTCACTTTTTCCCTCAATTTGCTTTTTTAACTCATGTAACACTCTCCCACTCCTAGTGGTAACAACAGCAGAATTTTCTTGTTCGGGATTGGGGATTGTATCGGAAGGAAATTTACCTTGAGGCCTTTCGGCAATTTGCTTGGCTAGCTGGCCAAGTTGGTTCTCCAAGTTCTTGATAGCCGCCTCTTGGTTCTTATGGTTGTTGTTCATGCGGTTGATGCAACTCTTCAATAGCTCCTCTAAGCTCTTCTTGCCACCATCATTTTCACCAACTTGCTCTTGGACTTGTTGAGAAAATCCAGAGCTTTGACCTTGGAAACCCTGACTAGTAATGGTGCAAAATTCACTAACATTGGGCCCTCCAATAGCCATACACTCCACTTTGGCTGCAGTAGCACCGACCAAATTGGTCGCCTTTATGTGATTTTGAATATCTGCAATTCGTTCGGAGAGTTGCTTGTTGGAGGCCAAGAGTTTGTCGTAAGCTTCCACTTCAAGCTTACTCCTTCGGGTTTGGCGATCATTTTCAGAGTTCATGGCTCTCGCTGCCATCTTTTCTATTAAGTCATACCCCGCTTGTGGGGGAAGAGCATCGAACTCGCCATTTGAAGCCGCATCTAGGCCAAACCTCCAAGAGTATTGTAGACCATCATAAAATGTTGCAACCAATTCAGATTGGGTGAATTTGTGTTGAGGACATTTCCTCAAGAGCTTCTTGAAGCGCTCCCAAGCTTCATAGAGATTTTCTTCAGTGGGTTGCACAAAATTCATGATGTCTTTTTTCAATTTCCTCAAAACGCTCTTGGGAAGAACCTTGTTGTGAACTTTTCCGCTAAGTCTTCCCAAGTAGTGAAGCTCCCTTGAGGTTTAGAATTCAGCCATTCCTCAGCGGTGTCCTTCAAAGAAAATGGAAACAAGCTCAACCGAATTGCATCCGCCGGAACATTGTTCACCCGGTAAGTGTTGCAATTCCGGATGAACCTCTCCATGTGAGCATGTGGATCTTCCAAAGTACCTCCACCATATTGGTTTTGGCTCACCAAGTTGATGAATGCCGGTCTCAACTTAAAGTTTCTCACTCCCTCGAGAAAGACAATGCTCCCGGGATAGTCATAACTCATGGTAGCCGAAGTGAGTTCCCGAAGAGACCGCTTGGCATTCTCAACTTCTTGTTCACATAATCGGAGGGTGAACCCTTTTGGGATTCTTGCCTCGATATGGGCTTGTATCTCTTCCTCCGTCATATGGCCACCCATGACGGTGTCTCACTCGAGAGCAACCTGAAAGTGTGACACTCAAACAGAGAAAGGTTAGTAGCACCAATTCTAGACAAAGATAAAAACAAAAAATAAATAAAACCACAAACTAAAAGCTTAAACCAGAAACCACAAACAATTCCCCGGCAACGGCGCCAAAAACTTGTTGGTCAATCTGCAAGTGTACAAATATCTCCGGGTTTTAATTTATCGAACCACAGGGAATTGGGATGCGAATTCAGTTTAAGCCTCGAGTTTACGGTAGGGAAGCAAGTAAAATTCAGTTTTATGGTTGATTGTTTCTTGAGTTATGTAAAAAGAACAAGTGAACAAAAGATAAAGTGAATGAAATTCAGAGAAGAGAATGCCTTGGGTTCATGCTCAACTAATTCAGTTTTAGCAAACCTTTCCTACTGACAAAGTCCGGAGTCTCTCCTTGATGCTCTAGCCTAATTAGTCATCTATCGATGCCTCGCATAGACAACCCACTCAAGTCAAAAGATAGGCACAATTCCTTGACAACCTAAACATTTGCTAAAGGAACTAAGCATACAATTCAGGCCAACAAACCCCAACCCTTCCTCTATTCCTAGTAGCAAGCATAGAAGAGGTAATCCCACAACAAGTCCCAATTCTATAACAAACTTCTGTTATGATTATAGAAAAGCAAAAAGCTAGCATGCATTCAAGCTTAAAAGATAAAGCATAGGAGTGGGATTCAAGGGTTTACTCAAAACAACATGAATAGAAAAGGAATTATAGCTAAAACATCCAAAGTCATACAAAGAACCCAAAGCAAAAAGGGTTTTAGCCAAAAATGGCAATGAAATCCATACAAGAAAAGAAAGGTTAAACCTGGACCATAGGACTTGGAGGAAGCTCCTCAAGCTCTAGAACTCAAACCCTCTCTTCTAACTTATTACAATATCAGAAATTGACAAAAGGTCCCAAGAGAAATGTCTAAAAACCAATTTATAGGCAAAACAGGTGAGTCTGGGCGCTCAGGCGCCAATTCAGAGCGGCTGAGCGCCAATTCCAGCTCAAAACAATGCCTCTGGAAGGGCCTAGGCGCCAATTCCAACACCGGGAACATAACAATTGGCGCCTAGGCGCCATTGGAGCACGCCTAGGCACTCTGACTTCGCTGGAAAACCTTTAGAACTTCCTTTTAACTCCTCTTCAAGCCTCTTTAAGCCTCCCTTCAATTCACCAAGCTTCTTGACCTTCCTTATTCATCAGTTTCAGACCTAGTAACTTAGGCACAAAGCAAAGGAGATATCTAGAAGCTTCAAGAGTTAATTAGCAAAGAGAACCTTCAATTAAAAATAGGAAAACCATGCAAGTCCTAAACTCACTTAAAATGCAAGAAAAGTCCCTATAAAACTATAAAATTACCAAAGCATAGTAAAATCACAAAGAAAGATAAAAATGCATGAGAATGCATGAAACACTACATGAGACTCAACAAAAAGACTCAAAACAAACAAAGAAACGACCCCAAAAACACCACTCAAATAGGGTCATCACCTATTCTCGCTTTACTCGGATTTTTCCCAAATAGAGGAAGTCTGATACATGTTCTGTTTTCCTTCTGTTTCAAGCCATGGTTGAGTTAAAATTTAGTTTAAAACTCAAATCAGTTCAAACTGATAATGGAACAGAATTTAAGCCTTTAACACCCTATTTCACTAAGTTAGGGATTGTTCATAGGCTTACTTGTCCCTACACACATCATCAAAATGGTAGTGTAGAGCGCAAGCATCGCCATATAGTTGAAACAGGTCTCTCTTTGTTGGCACATGCTCAATTGCCTTACCAGTTTTGGGACCATGCTTTCCTTGCAGCTGTGTTCCTCAAAAACAGATTGCCTACCTTAGTTTTGGGCAATGTTAGTCCTTACTTTAAGCTCTTCAAGGTGCAACTTGATTACAAGCTTCTAAAGGTCTTTGGCTGTGCATGTTATACACATCTCAGACCTTATACACACTCCAAGTTGTCTTTGAGGTCCAAGCTTTGTGTGTTTATTTTCTCTTCTACACATCAGGGTTACAAGTGCATGGATAATGAAGGCAAGATCTACATCTTCAAGGATGTCATTTTTGATGAATTTACATACCCCTATCATGTACTGTTTAACCCTACTGAGAGTGGAACTTCTGGACAAGGATTTTCTTCTGTTATTCCTCTCATACCTGTTGTTGCACACATTCAGCAACCTAATAATGCTGCTGCTATTTCTGCACCTTCTTCTGAGCATCATGAAGACAGTGTTTCTTTTGTTCAGCAGCAGCCCATACATTCTCCCTTGCCATCAGCTTCTTCTGGTTCAGCAGCCCAAGGGAATCAGTCTACTACATCTTCTTCTGCTGGTTCTGTTCCTCAATTAGTTGGGAATGTTCACCCTATGCAGACAAGGGCCAAATCTGGCATTGTAATGCCTAGATTGTTTCCCACCTTACTTCTTACTCAGGCAGAACCAACAACTACAAAACAGGCTCTTAAGGATCCAAAATGGAAAACTGCAATGCAGGCAGAATATGATGCTTTGATGGCTAATGGTACCTGGACTTTGGTTCCTTTTCCTAAGGTTAGGAAGCCTATTGGATGCAAATGGGTATTTAGAATTAAAGAGAATGCAGATGGCACCATTAATAGGTACAAAGCTAGGCTTGTTGCCAAAGGTTATCATCAAGTAAAAGGCATTGATTATTCAGAGACTTTTTCACCAGTGGTAAAACCTATTACAATTAGAATTATTCTCACTTTGGCCATCACCAAAAAGTGGCATATTCACCAATTAGATGTGAATAATGCATTTCTTAATGGAGCTCTCCAAGCGGAGGTTTATATGACTCAACCTATTGGTTTTCAGAATTCAGATACTACACTTGTGTGCAAGCTGCACAAAGCTCTCTATGGCCTAAAACAGGCCCCTAGAGCATGGTTTGAAAGGTTGAAGTCAGCTTTAGTTAAGTATGGATTCACACCTAGCAAGTGTGATCCATCCTTGTTTACCTTTTACATAAAGGGGTCAGTCATCTACATTCTTGTTTATGTAGATGATATCATCATCACTGACAGTTCTCTGCCTTTGGTACAACAAGTAGTGCAGAACCTTGACTCTGAATTTTCTTTGAAGCAACTAGGCCAGCTTGATTATTTTCTTGGAGTTCAGGTTCATCACTTGAAAGATAGGTCCTTGCTTTTCACTCAAAAAAAGTACATTCATGATCTACTTGAAAGAGCTGAAATGGGGGAAGCAAAGGGTATTTCTACTCCTATGATAGGTGGTGCCAAGTTGAGAAAATATGGGTCAGATTATTTTGCAGATCCAACCTTGTACAGGTCCATTGTTGGTGCCCTATAGTATGCTACTCTAACAAGGCCAGAAATCAGTTTTGATGTGAATAAAGTTTGCCAGTTTCTTAGCCAGCCCTTAGAAGACCATTGGAAGGCTGTCAAACGTATCTTAAGGTACCTTAAGGGTACTATTCATCATGGTCTTCATCTCAAGCCTTGTTCCTTGATCTCTACAGTTCCTCTTGTAGCATTATGTGATGCTGATTGGGGTTCTGACCCTGATGACAGAAGGTCTACCTCAGGGTCTTGTGTGTTTTTTGGACCTAACTTGGTGTCTTGGAGTTCCAAAAAGAAAACCTTAGTTGCTAGGTCCAGTACTGAGGCTGAATACAGGAGCCTTGCCAATACTTCTGCTGAGTTACTTTGGATACAATCTTTGTTGCAAGAGCTCAAGGTTCCCTTTTCTCCTCCTAGAGTTTTCTGTGACAACATGGGGGCTGTTACTTCAACCCATAATCATGTTCTGCATACTAGAACAAAGCATATGGAGCTTGATATCTTCTTTGTCAGAGAAAAGGTGCTGAATGGCTCTCTTTTTGTTCACCACATTCCTTCTGAAGACCAGCTTGCAGATATCTTTACCAAGGCCCTTTCTCCAACCTGATTTGAGCTTCTTCGTTCCAAACTCCATGTGGCTGAGAAAATTATTTCCTCACCACCTTGAGTTTGAGGAGGTCTATTAGAGTACACTATGTAACGTGTAAGAGAAGCTACTGTTAGTTAGTTTGCTGACTGTGTATACAATTAGCTATAGTATTCGTTATGATTAGCTGTCATAGTTAGTTATGCTGAGTTGTCATAACAGAATCAGTTAGGATTGTTAGCTTCATCAACAAGCTAACTGCTCTTCTATAAATATTGATGCAATCTCTTGGATCTGTAGCTTTTACAAATCAATACAAATCAGTTTTCTCAATTACAGTTTTCAACATCGTTTTATAAAAATCTCAGCTGATTGCTCAAAAAACTCAGTTGCAGGTTTGACAGGAATTTTACGAAGGATCTAAAACGCGACTTAGCTTGCTCCAAGAGGTTTCTGAGTCTCTCTTCTGTGTTTTGAGGGTTGGAAACAACATTTTCAGGGAGTTTTGGAGGTAATTCGAGTGGTTTACCAATACTATTTCACTCTGTTTTGGTCTCTGTTTTGTGTTGCTCCAATGCATGTTTGCATCCCCTTTTTATAGCCATGGTAGAGTCACTCAAGCAGCTGAATCATGCTTCTGCTGATGGGTTATGCTTGCAATACTTGTCCTCTGTAGAACGTCTCTAAGTGTCCATTCTTATCTTCTGCCAAAACTGTTGTGATGTTGATTCAATGGCTATCTTAAAAATTCCATCACCATTAAGGATTCCTGTGACGCCCTGAGCTGAGAAGGGCGAGGATTGATCGCCTTCTATGTGGAGGGACGCACCGCACCCGAACAAGAGGTATTCCGAGACTGTGTAGGGATGGACTATACAGTTGAGGAAGGCATATATGATTTGATTGTACTACCCATAACAACAAGTTGCAACTTCTTTTCGGGAGCCCAACTCATAAGAACTCCATGGTTAAGTGTGCTAGCCTTGGAGCAATATTATGATGGGTGACCTCCTGGGAAGTTTTCCCAAGAAGTGCGCGAGTGAGGACAAAGCGCGCTGAAAAGACTTGTGTTGTTACCGTGAGGCCAGTCGTCAGATCGGGATGTTCCATTTCACACCCTTGTCCCTCACGATCCACACTTCTTCTCCTTCTCTTCTTCGCTCTTTTTGTGTTTTCCTTACTGTCCAAGTCTTCAATTTATTGTTTATTTTGTTTTGTCTCATAGATATCATAAGCTTAGGATAGGAATTTAAATATACACTAATTTTGGTAGTGTTGAATTTAACTCATAGAGCAATAGAAAAATATTACAAAGATTGTCCCGTCATGAACATTGAGATGAGGTGTAGTACCTAAAGTGCAAGGAACGTGATGCAAGATTCCTAGAGAGAATGAGAGCGTAACCGCTTTAGAGAGAGAATAACTGAATTTCAAACTTGTTATTGCACAAATGAGCTAAGAGTCCCTTACAATTGGTATCCTTCCCCTATTAATAGTTGGGGGGTTGGGCTTGGCGCCCCTTTCCTATCCTAATGGGCCAGTTAGGCCTCGGAGAAGGAGGCCCAAGTCTTTGGTTCATTCATTATCCTAGGCCAGCGCTCCTTGGCGAGGGACCCCAGGGTCTCGCCTAGTCCACAAGACACCGAGCTCGAAGCATGAGAGCTAAGCGTGTCTTTAAGTTGGAAGAACAAGGCGATGGCCACAAGAAACTAACTAATGCTAAAACATAAGGTCCAAAAACGAAGTATAATCGCCAACATGCTTGGTAATTTAAAACTTAAGAATTCACATTTTGAACGTCTCGTCACACTCCCTTGACGTCCCGAGTCCACAAGCAGGCTCGCGACGGTGACGCTTGGTCCGCCCGCCCTGCCATAGCCAAGCATGTGCCTTGAATTGCGATATTCTAACATGTGTCGAGCCTTCGCCACGCGTTGCGCTCTGAAGTGGTGCTAAGGTCAGCGAATCCACGGAATCCCAACCGCTATCTATGAAACGTCTCTTCAAATCATAGTAAAGCCTGACAATTTGAATTCAGACCAATAGGCTTCAACTGTTGTAACTTTCCATTTAATACGTTCAACTGTTGTAACTTTCCATTTAATGCGTTGCCTTTGTTTCCTGAAATCCGCGCCACACTCCCTTGAGTAATCATTCCACCTTTGTCATGATGGGGAACGATTTCCCAACCACTGCTTATCCCAACTTTTAAATTCTCCCTTATCCCTTCATTTGCTACTTCTAGAATCCTCACAATCTGCCGAAGTTGACAACCTTGCACCCTCTCCCCTTTTCATCTTTATTCTCCCTGTTAGCAGAAATGA
Source organism: Lotus japonicus (assembly GCF_012489685.1). Classification (NCBI taxonomy): domain Eukaryota; kingdom Viridiplantae; phylum Streptophyta; class Magnoliopsida; order Fabales; family Fabaceae; genus Lotus; species Lotus japonicus. The sequence goes on along the minus strand of NC_080041.1, from coordinate 28,586,152 downwards.
CTTCCCAGCGCCACACCAAAGGATCATCCCGACCCCGCAACGAAACTCCCGCATCTCCTCCTCCGGTTAACCCTCCTCCATCCGGAGGGTTTCCCCTTATTGAGAGTGAAATAAACGCCTTCTGGCACCGGATCTTCGCCACCTTGCCCCCATCCACAGATAAAATCCCCACTCAAGAGGCCATTTGCCAGCCTTCTGAGCAGTCTACTGACGAGTCCATTACCGAGACAGCCCGCCAGGCCGGCGGGCTTTGCCATGATAAGTCCCTCGAAGATGTCCTTGTCACCAGTCGGGGTTTGAAAATTCGCCGTCCCTGGCAGCACTGCACGGTTGAACAGGGCTCGGAGCAACCCCACTTCTTTTATTTTTATGAGTACTTCTTCCTTGACCTGGGATCAAACTACCTTTCTCCCCTTCCTTCGCCAAGTGATGAGGGAAATTAACGTGGCCCCGAGCCAACTCCATCAGAACGCATGGGCCTTCATTCGATGTTTCGAGATTCTTTGCAACGCCGTCAGCCTTGAAGCGAAACCGCCCATTTCTTCTATTTCTACGACGTGGAGCCAAAATCCTTAACGACCCCAACCCCTGTGTGGGTTTCTCTGAAATCTCGTACAGGTCAGCAACGCCTCTACCCCTACAAGAGCAACGTCAAGAAGGGACCCGGGCGCCGGTACTTCCGCATACTCGTACATCCCACTTACCCTGAAGCTTTCACTCGTCGAGACAGGACTGCTCTCTTCCCTTTCTACTGAACCAAGAGTCCTCGCGACGTTCCGCAGCCGTCAGATACGTCGCTAAGTGATGAAGATAAAGTCATCCTTGGCTTTTTCGCTGGGCTCCCCATCCTCGAGTGCTCACAATTGCTTGAAGCTGTTCGCACGAACACTCTCTACTCATTCCTTGGAAGAATCAACTTTACTGAAGCGCGCCCTTGCTGCTAAAGCGTTTGAGTTTCCTCCCGTTTTTAACACCAACGGGATTAAGAGGAAACACTCCGCCGCAGATCCTAATGCTGAGACTGTCGTTTCCCCTTCAAAGAAACAGACCAGATGATCCTCTTCGGTTAATCGGTGCTGCTCCTTCTGAAACAGCCGCGACGGCCCCAAACGTCATTGTTCCTAGGTCTGGCGAGTCAATACCGCTGGAGACTGACGAGCCGGCCCCTGGCGCAGATGAAAAGTCTGGGGTCGCGACTTCCTCGCCTCATAAGTTGAAGAAGAAAAAGAAGAAAATCAAGAAACCCAAGGCCGGCGAAACATATGCCCCTCGTCAAGACCCGGTGGGCGGGGAAGAGCCAAACCCCATGAGCCAAACATCCTCGCCCTTTCCAGAGGAAGCCACCGCTGGTCAACATGCTCCTGAGGGTGTTCCCTCCGGTGTTTCCCAAACGACCTTTCCTCCTGTCCATTCATGTCAACAAGCTGAGGCAAGCCCACCTAGGGTCTCCCCTATCCATACAATGAGCCATAAAGGTGAAGATCAAACTCCCATCGCCTCGCTCTTCCCTCGCCACTCTTCCCTAGCCAGCCGATTGTTGATGGGCAAACGTGCTTTGCTCCAAACCAGCAACCCTCCCCTATCGACTTTATGCTGACTGACCCTTTCCTTGGCGGCATGAAAAGAAACGAGAATCCTGACCTTGATGTGTTGCGCAAGAAGCCATCTCGATCTTTTTGCATGCGGGGTGTCTCTTCGCCAAGTTATCGCAAGATTCAGCCACAGCCACTGAAGTCGAAGAGCTCCGCCAGAGGGCTGAGGGTTACCGCCACGCTACACTTAAAGCGTATGGCGAGCGTGACCAGTTGCTGACCCAGGTAGCGGCCTAGATGACCAAACTGAACAATTTGGGCATCGAGATGAGTCGTCGCGAGGCTGACTTGTCCGCTTGTGAAGGGAGAACGGAGGAACTGGAGGGCGAGCGGGACGATTTACAACAGGAATTGAAGGCAAATGCCGAGTTGGGGTGCTTGCCTTCTCAAAGACAAAGAGATCGCGTTCCTTCGTAGCGAGTTGGGGTCGACGAATGAATCTCTCGCCGAGGTGAGATCTGAATTAGAAGCAAAGGCCAAAGCTGTCGCGGATGCGGAAACCCGTGCAGACTCCGAGATTAGAACTCTTCGGGCAAGGTTAGTGGTCGGAGCTGCTGCTGAGGCTGTGAAAGAGCGTGGCCGCGGTTTCTTCCTCGCCAAAGCCCAAGTTCAAAACCTTTACGAAGGAATCAATCTCAGCGGAATGGGAGCTTTCAAGAGGATTACTCCCCATGGATTAGTCGGCCCCGATGACCCCCCAAGCTTCAATATTGAGAATTTTCTGGCTACTGAAAACGCAAGGGAAACAGAAAATGTTAATGCAGCTTGAGTATTTTGTATTGATTTTCCCTTATCATTTTGTAATTAATATTACTCAGCGTTATTTAATGAAAGTTTGTCGCAATTTCGTTTGTCCGATTTTCTCCTCGTGTTCGCCCCTTCGCCTTTTAGGAATTGTATTTTGCATTTGTGTAGCGATTTTGAATGTGTGCTAGTGGAAACTAGGACTTTTGCTATAAGGCCCAAGTTTTTAAACTTATGCCAAGTAAATAAAATCCTATTCACGATTAGGGTTGATGTATCGTGAAGGGAAACCTGAACAAGAGTTTACCAAATGAAATAAATTTATGAAGGAGAAAGTTCAGGAAAAGTCTAAGGATTGTACCAAAATCGATAAGAGGCATAGCACGATCGATATACGCTTAAACCCAGGGCAGAAACCCTAGTAAATAGTTAGTTTACACTTAAAGTCACGATGGAAATTAATTCCAAAAATCTTCAGAGAAATGTTAGAACTTCTCTTATTCCTTATACGACAATCGTTTCGAGGCGAAACTCTAGAATCTACGAACGTCCGATTCCAATTCTCGGAAGTTTGCCGAAACTAAAACCCTGATAGTTCAAAACCCTAAAATCAACCGACAATGAAGACTTTTTCTATTCGGAACTTCAGATGAAGATTTTACACGCGTACACCCATTTATCTTGATGATTTCAATCTTTCTTCAGAAGGAAGTTTTCTATTCCGACATTCGATGCAAAAAGTAACTTATCGGGTAAAATAGTTTTACACCGACTTTGCATTAGTCACCTAAAATACCAGGAAACCTCTTTTGAGTTTTGGATTTATGTCGCCAAAACCTATCTTAGAATTCACGGAGAATGAAGCCGGAAAAATTGGAATCGCGAAACTTTCATTTTCCCGCGTTTTTCCAACCTCTATATATAGCCAAGAAATGAGAAAAAAACACAAAAATCTTACCCATTTTCTCTCTTAAACCCGCGAGCTTTGGAGGAGGAGGAAGAGAAGAGATTTTCTTCATTTCTTGCTTGATCGTTGATTCGACAGTTGCTGCTTGAAGGTATCGAGGTATAGTCGCTAATCCTTACCTCTGATCGTCTTTTCCATAGCTTTTCTCTATGTCTTTTTGTGCTCATAGTTTTGAGGTTTTTGCAAAACTATCCTGATAACTTCATTTTTGATTCTAAACATCTTCCCTACGTGCCCAAGAGCATGTTTATCTAATAATACTTCGCCGATTCTCGAAAAACTACCGTCGAGTTTCAATTTTGCTTAAAATACCCATTTTGGGGCAAAGCTTCGTCCTTTGGGCTGAAAACTATCGCTTTAGCTTAGTGCTAGTTGGATTAGTTGTCATAAACGTCGTTGGTGGCGTCCCCATCCAATTTGTTTTTCGAAATTTCAGTTTTGAAATTCTGAGCTAAAAATATTGACCAAAATACCCCTGCGACAGTTTTCGATCCGATAATTTTTCCGAGTTTAGAATACCCTTAGTTACGACTAATAATAACCTAGGAACCAAGTTTGATCGTAGAAAAATCGACCCGCCTAATTACCAATAGTGGCCGAGAGCTATAGAGGAGGAGGAGGAAAAATTCTTTTTCAAAAACTTGTCCTTTCGCGCTAGATTATCGTACCTCGGAGTATATACTACTTCGTGTAACCTTAGTGGGTATTTATTACTGAGTTTCTGATAGATTTTTATGGAATTCTGTGGTTTTGCTCTAAAGGTGCTTTTGAGGAATTTCCTGAAGAGCAAGGCATTGATTGTGAAGGAACTTTCGAAGATCACCCTGGAGAATCTACAGGTGAGGGCTACTCACTGAATCTTTAGTTAATGCTTAGGGTCGATGCTTTCGACATTGATTTACTGTTTATGCACTTGTTTGTGTTTGATTGGAAAAATGTTTTCTGAGGCTTCGGGTGACAATGTAGATGATTCATCTACTGAATGTTTTTGAGATTGATTTACATGGTACGTACTAAGTGGGTAATCTAGGATGTGTGATGCATGCCTTATATGCTAAGTACTACGTGATTATTCTAGGACGTGTTGCTATATGACATGTTGGTTGACTGTGCTGATTTAATTATGTCTTTTCACTGATATCTGTGATTCTGAGTAGTGAGAATAGCGGACAGGTCATGCCGATTTTATTTTGAGATTTTGGAGAAAGTTTGATAGGACGAATGAGATTCGGGCCTTGTTATGGTTTTTCATGGATCGAGACATTCTCTGGAGTCATTTGGGATTAGGAGATCCCGAGAACTTATAAGATTTGCGATAAGACTAAAAGGATATTATTTTGTAAAGAAAACTCATAAGACATTAAACAACCTCTAAATCTTCAAATAATGATAACAAACTTGAAAGGAAGCTTAGGATTCAAATCTGAGTGTTGGAAAACGAGAAGTGTCGTCGGATCCAAGTGTTGAGAATATTGATAAGTTTTGAGTATGTTGGTACTCTTGTGCTCTGGGAGCAGTTGTGTTGTGGGGCTATCCGAGGGATAAGCCGGGAAACGGGTAGTTTCCGAGTATGTGATACTCTTTGCTCATTGAGCAGTTTTGACCATCGGATTGAGATGAGTCGGATGATTTGGAGATCATCATGAGTTATGTGTTGTTGTAAAGAAGTGTCTTTTGTCGCAGAATCGACTTTACCTTAGGGTAAGCTTTTAGAGACATTAATTTAGCTAGAACACGTGGCGACGTGTCGAGTGAGGTCGGAGACATTGTTTGGCTAATCACTGCATTGCATGCACTCATTAAGTGGTTTAAACACGGTGAGATGCCGGACCACGGCGGATTCCAAAATGGTTATAAGACCGGGATTTCCGCGTAAGAGCGCTGCTAGGCGACTCGTAGTAGCAGACCGAAATGGCAGGCCTTCGGGTTTTATGCTGATCTGACTACCGTTGTTGTTGGTATAAGAGGCACGTGGGCCGAAATGGTCCCACCGTGGCTGGTTCTAGGGCTGATCCGTTGATATCCATCCGTTCCGGAATGCATTTTGGTTAACTGGGTTAACCTGCATTGTATATCATGCAATATGCATACTAACTTGTTTGCTGAGTGTGATTGTTACTTGTTAAATCCTACTTGGAGCATGCTATTTGTTATTACTGTCGTTTATATTCATTGTGGAATATGCAACCCTAGGATGCTATCCCTAGCTATAAGCCTAAGTGGCTAATCTCTTATTTGTATCTATTGGTGGTATTATTTACATAATTCTTTGGAGTTGACCCTCGCGTCTTCTGTGTGTGTTTTGGCGGACTACGCCTATTGTCAGATGTCTTTAGCGGACTGGTTCACAATGGTCCACCCTTCGGGGGGGACTAGATACGAGATGATAGACCAGGATGACCCCGGTTCGTGGGTGGTAGACCCCGCTAACCATCGCGCGACGTACTCGGGGAGGATCATGGAGGATCGGGTAGATAGAGTAGGACACTTGATGGAAGGAGTGCTGAGGAGGAGCACTGTCAGCTTCAACTTGCCGCCAGGAGTGCATTGCGGACCAGGAGTGGGAGCACCACCGCCACCGTCGTCTTTGGATGATGAGGACCCCTCAGAGGAGGAGCCTGTGGGAGTGCATTCTTCAGAGTCCAGCACACCCACCGTTGCTATCATTGATGATCATGGTTCGGGCCCAAAGCCCGTGAGTCCAACACCGGAGCGCATCGCGGTTGCGAGGGGAGGACGGATAGTGTTTGTAGACTTGGTTCTTCTGGATTCAGATTCAGACGACGATCATGCTAGCATGTAGGTTTTAGTGCTCGTGTGAGCTCCTCGAGATAGGATTAGTGTAGGAGTAGAGTCTTAGCTCTGAACATCATTTGTTTCTTTGGGGACAGGGTAGTTTCCCACCTATAGCTTTTTGTGTGGTTTCTTTACGGGAATCACAGAGAGTTGGTTGGACTTAGGAGGTCTTGGTTCAGGCCGATTGGGCTAACTTATTCTCGGTTTTGAGGTTTGTGTTGCGGACACTTCACCATTACTTCGGTCTGTACATATTGCCTACGGGCGCTACACTTTTCTCCTTTCCGTCACTGGAGGTTACTCGTGACGAGGTTACTACTTACAGCGGGGGCTGTAATATATATTGTATATTAGCTCTGTTGTCTTTCGCATTTGCGTTTTATTTATTTCAGTTTTGTTTATATTATCGACGAAAAAAAAATATTCACGTTTTTCCGCATTAAGTTTATTTTGGATACTAAAGTGACGCCACCGAAATCGGGGTGTTACATTTGCTCAGTCTTGGACTGAGGCTTTCTTCACACCAATATTTCCCGTAAGAGCAGGTGCGGCCTCGCCGGTTTTATCCCGGCGAGGACTTATATTGCTAGGGACCCAATGGTCATATAGGTTTACCCAGACTTATGCCTAGTTTTTGTTCTCGCCCATATTTCGGGGAGGTCTCGTTTGCCCATATTTCGGGGGGAATTTTTGGATAAGCGGCTTATCTCTTGAGATAAGAGGCTTATCCGCACACATAGCCAACGAGAGGTCAGCGATTCGCGCCGGACTTTCCGGAGTAATCCCCAAACATCAAGGTCATGTTGGGATTGCCACCTTCAGGGAATTTTTCCCACCGGGCGAACGTGACATGTTAGTTGAGTTGCTATCTGGGTAGCAGCGGTTCGCGCCGGACTTTTCCGGAGCGATCCTCAGACATCAAGGTCGTGTTAGGATCGCCACCTTTAGGGAATTTTTCCCACCGGGCAACAGTCGTAATATAGTCGAGCTAGGAGAATTGCTTTAGAATATCCTTTTGCATTTGATCTGTAAAAGTTTTTACATCGGGGATGCCTCATTAAAAAACTCCCGTGTCAGAGAAAAAGAGTGCATCTTTATTTTTGGGTCCTAATTTTTGGTTTCCTTGCTGCTCCGCTGCTCCTGCTTCCTTCATGCTTCTGCTCCCAACCCCTCAGGTCAAAGTATCACTCCCATCACCTCATCTTCCGTGCCCGACGTGCTCGCCACCCACTCATTGTCATTGCGAGGTTGAACTCTTCGCCAGCGCGCCCCATCGTAATGGTGAACCTTTCCTGCCTCGCTCTCCCGCTCATCGCGCTTAACTATCTTGTTCCTGAAAGTTGTCGTTCCCGCCGGCTTCCAGCGCTTTGCCTTACCCTTTCCTTTGCCCTCGCCGAGATGTGCCAGGCTCTTTTTTGCCGCCTTTGGTTTGCCCTGAGATCGCCCAAGTACCTGGTTTTCCTTTTGCTTAACACCGCCACGCTTGAAATCCTCTCGATCCATTTTCTGACAAACCCTATGACCCATTCCTTGGCTCACCACCTTTTTTCCCTTTTGTTCGCCCAGGCGCTCGATTAGGAGAGCTGGCTTCCTAAACTTGGGCAGCTCCCAAAGTGTGGCATCCTTCGGACTCCAGCTGAAAAGGTCGAAGTTGTCTTCTACCAGTTTTTCCAGACGCTTCTCCTGTCCAATCGTGAGCCTAGGCTCAATCGCCAGCACCCTTGTGCTGAACTTATACCTTTCCAAATCATCTATTATGCCTGCCCTGCATTCCTCGGCCCGCGCATCTGTAAACTACCCATCCTTTCCTGACCTGCCATCTGACCTATCCTGCCCTCGGTTGTTCCTTGATTCGGCTATTTTCCTGTCCACCATCTGTTCCAGCGTTCCCGGCTCGTCACGCCCGCGCTTCTGCTCGCCCTGCTGGTCTTGACTGCCTCGTACGATCTCAATCTGATGACATCGGTGTCCCTCGCCGGCTCCCTTCTTTCCATACAGACTTAGACAGTTGTTATAACACTCTCTCGCCCTCCTTTGGTCAACTACAATTTTTCCCACTCTTCTGCACATCAGCGGATATTTCACCGCGAGGTGCGCCGTCGAAATTACCGCGCAGAGGCGATTAAGTGTGTTCCTTCCAATGATGACGTTGTAGGATGCCACAACCTGTAACACAAGATATCTTACGCGGAGAAGCTTGGCGTTCTCGTCGATACCAAAAATTGTGTCCAAATCTATATACCCGCGTACCCAGACTTGCTCTCCCGAGAAGCCTACCAACGTTCCTGTGTAGGGCATCAAATCTTTGTCTATCAGTCCCAATTGATCAAACGAATCGCCGTAGATAATGTCGGCAGAGCTTCCCTGGTCCAAAAGAACTCGCCGCACATTAAAACTGTTGATCCGTATCATTACAACCACAAGATCATCTTTGTGCGTCTTGATCCCCTCAAAATCTACTGATGATATCACAATATTTGGATGTTGGAAACCGAATGGGGTCTCATACTGTTGCACTGACGTCACTGCTCTCACGTGCCTACTCCTCGCGAGGCCGTGTCGCCACCTCCGCCAAAGCCACCCGCGATTGTGTTTATTGTCCCAACTGGCGGCTCAAAATCCGTATTAAAGGTTTCTTCCGCCCCCTTCTTTCTTGTTGCCAGTGTTTCCTTTTTGTCAGCGGTTGGCGTACGGCGGCGGTCGTCCCGCTTGCGGTCATCCTGCTAGCGGCCCCCTTTGTACCAGTTTCCCTGCTGTCGCTCTCCATTACATCGATCGCCGCGATCATTCATCTGCGATCGCCACGCCCGAATGAGCCTCTCAATTTCGTTTTTCAGTGTGAAGCAATGTCCCTTGTCATGGCCTGCTGAGCAGTGATACTCGCACCACTTTGTTTTCTCCACCGCCGCTCGGGGCAGGTCAGCCTCTTTTCCGCCTTCTTCAATTGCGTGGGTCGCCTTGACCTCACAAAGCAGCTCCGTCAAATGTGCATTTAGACTCTTCTCGGACACCTCTCGCCGGCGAGAGTGAGCCTGATGCCACGACCTGCGGTGCTCGAAATTTTCCCTCTTAGGGTACAATGGCTCCTTTAATGCCTTTTCCCTTGACCTCACCTTCCTGTCTCGCCTCTTGCTGCCTTCTCCTTTCTCCTTACTCTGGTTTCCCTCTGGCGATGCGACCCTCTGTTCGCCATCCTTTTCCTGTTTCGCGCGCCTTCGTTTGAAAGCATCATCCTCCTTGTCCAGAATGTAGGTGTTTGCTCGCGTCCGGATCTCTGCCATGGACCGGGCCGGCTTTCGGCTCAACTTGCTATTCAGCTTCCCCGGATGCAACCCGTTCTTGAAGGCACACGCGCAAGCGTGCGGTTCTGATTCCTCAATTTTCACGGACGCTGCGGTGAATCATTTCACGTACTGCATCAGAGTCTCACTTTCGGATTGGAGAACATTGTACAGATCCTCAATCGTCACTTGCTTGGTTTTACTAGCGGAAAAATGGACGAGGAAATTTGATGAGAAGTCACGAAAATTCGTTATGGATCCTCGGGGTAGAGTGGTGAACCACGCCATGGTCATGCCTTTGAACGTAGCTGGAAACATCCTGCACTTCACTGCGTCGGAAGCGGCACTGATCACCATTTTTGTATTGAAATATAGCAGGTGCTCCTTGGGATCAGCTTTCCCACTATATGTCTCGAGGACAATATTCTTCATGTCATCTAGTATAGCCACCTCCCTCACTGCCGCTGAGAACGGTTCAAATTCAGCCACGGCTTCCTCTTCATGCTCTCCTTCATCCTGCTGCTCGAAACGATAATATTCCAGCTGTTCTTGTAAGTAATCGTTTCGCTGTCGTATATCATTGACACGACGGATCAAGCGCCTCCAATCTTGGCCGAAGATCGGTGCCTGAGGTGCCGGAGTCTCCTCTCCCGAAGCTCCGGGTGAGTGCACCGGTGACCTCTGCTGCTCTAGTGAAGTTGGCGGAGAAGGTAGTGGAGGCGTTGGAGAAGGAAGAGGTGGAGGCGGTAGTGGAGGAGGTGTTAACTGATCGGTTTCGTCGCGGCGAAGTTGCTCAAGTCGCGGTCTGCCTCTCACACGACGTGGAGGCGAACCGCGCCGCCGCTCCTGATCCTCCTCCCGTCGTCGACGACGTGTCTCCATTGATCGTTGTTAGTGAACCAAAGAACTTCAAGCGAAAAATTGAAAATCGAAGCAAATCCCACAGAAAATCGAATTTCCCTAAACCAATTCGCAGTCCACGTAGTCCGGGAATCGAAATCTACCGATCCCCACAGACGGCGCCAAATGTTCCGTCATGAACATTGATATGAGGTGTAGTACCTAAAGTGCAAGGAACGTGATGCAAGATTCCTAGAGAGAATGAGAGCATAACCGCTTTAGAGAGAGAATAACTGAATTTCAAGCTTGTTATTGCACAAATGAGCTAAGAGTCTCTTACAATTGGTATCCTTCCCCTATTTATAGTTGGGGCGTTGGGCTTGGCGCCCCTTTCCTATCCTAATGGGTCAGTTGGACTTCGGAGAAGGAGGCCCAAGTCCTTGGTTCATTCATTATCCTAGGCCAGCGCACCTGGGCGAGGGACCCAGGGTGTCGCCCAGTCCAAAGATAAATTACTATCCTAAAAATTGTGAGAAACTCTATAATATATGAAGATTACTTTGAGCAAGTTTAAGTGATCAAGGAACGGAGTGTTAAAATATATTATTGTTTCTTCTTATATTATATTTTCTCACTTATCAACAAGTCACTTACGTGACTATCATTTCATTCTTTCATTTTTTTTTTTTTTTTTATCTTTTTAACTTAATTTTTAAATTTTCTTTTCTTTTCTTTTAAGTAAGAAAATAATAATAATATTAATAGTAACACATAGTCAGACTTTTCTAAATCAAACATACATTCTCAGAAAGATGTCCGAGATATCAAATTCTCGCTCTAGCCCTAGTAAGGATTTGGTGTTGTTTCTACGGCGAAGTGTAGTCATCGAGCTTTTTAGTAAGACGAACGAATTTAACGATGTCGTTCCAAAACACTTCAACTTAAGCTTAATGGCGTTTATCGCCATTAAACCATTTATAAATAACTAGTTAATTAAACGCTTAATTTACCTAGGTCTTACACTTAGGAAAGATATTCTGACGATATTCCGACATTGTGCACTGGTTTTGCAAAAAAATTTGGACGCCACTAACAATACAAGGAGGAATTTGATTGGACAAGTACATTACAATTTCTCATTCTTGATTTCTTATCGTACTAAAAATCATTTCCCCAAAACAACAATAATGTTATTTGTTACGGAAGATATTCTGACGAAATGCAAGAATGACACTGTGTAGTGCTTTTTGAAACTTTAAAACCCCAATAACATTACAAGGAGGAATCTTATTGGACAAGTTGGTTACAACTTCTCTTTCTTGCTTTTCTTGTCGTACTAAAAGTCATTTCCCATAGACAATAGTAGAGTTATTTGTTACATAAGATATTCTGACGAAATGCAAGAGTGACACAATACAATGCTTTTGGAAAACATTTAGGACCCCACTAAGATTACAAGGAGGAATTTTGTTGGACAAGTTGGTTACAAATTCTCGTTCATCCTTCTCTTATCGTACTAAAAATTATTTCCCAAGACAACAATAATGTTATTTGTTACGGAAGATATACTACTGAAATGAAAGAATGACATTGTTCAGTGCTTTTGGAAAATATTTAGGGCCCCACTAACAATATATAAGGAGGAATTTTGATGGACAATTTGGTTGCAACTTCTCATTCTTGCTTTCCTTATCATACTAAAAATCATTTCCCAAAGACAATAGTAGTGTTATTTGTTACAGAAGATTTTCTGACAAAATGCAAGAATGACACTGTTCAGTACCTTTTGAAAATATGTATTAATGTGCCATTTTTGTGCTTTTGGAAGATATGTATTAACAATAAAATGGTGTGCATTGTGCGAATTTTGTTGGTTTCATTAGTGAAGATATATATTAATATGTGTGATGGATTTTGGAGAAGGATCAAATATCTCATTTTGATTAGAAAGAACACATTACCCTAATTAAAAAAGATTAAACAACTTCTAAACTCATTGATGTGTAACTATTTTATATTTTTTTTATTCCTTGATTTTTCAATTTTTATGCCATTTTCTACTTTTTAGAATTTTTACTAAATATCTACTAAGTTAATTAAAACTGAGGCAAAAATTTGGTGTTCACAAGTAGTAATATCTAAGAGATTTTTGAAGTATCTTCAGAACCTCCATTGAGGAACAAATTATCTTCCTGGAGTAATTGCATGTTTAAGGAGTCATTGAATTGGTTTTTTAATCAACCCACACGATAATCCCTAAACTTAAATTCATTTGAATCAACGTAGGAAAAAAGTTCTTTTCAGTATATCAATGTTATTTTTATTTATTTTGAAAATGAATTAAAACATACGAAAAACATTAATCAATTTCCACATTCACCACCAGGTCCACCAAATATGAGAGAATGTTTATCTTCCCCTTCTTGATCTCCATAATATTTAGCTCCAAAGCAATTCGGTTTGTCTGTGAATGTACGTATCATAAAATCACTTGGCGTGTAATGTTCACTAGATTCATCCTGATATGAAATATGCTTAAAATAACATGCATGGGAAAAGTTATCATCAGGAAATTGTCCTGATCCCATTGGAGGACTAGGAGTTCCATGTGGAGTAGTTGTTTTTCCACCCCATCCCAATAGAGAAGCTGAATTCAAGTTGGAGAATAAAACTGCTGGAAAATATCCAATGTTTTTATCGTTGATAATCACCCACCAATTTTTTGTTATGTTGTCCTGAAAACATTAAAAAACATATTTTATGAATTTATCATCACCAACCTTCACACATCTCACAATATAGTTGTCATTTTAGTTATTTAAGAATGAATAATTTTGAAGTTGAATCAATATAAATCTTGTAAAAAATGTTTATAGTCTTTCTTATCTTCCTTAAAGTAAGTAGTTTTTTCTTGGTACATTGGAAAGGTAAACTACACCCTCCAAGAATTGATCCATGGATCTCCCTTTCCAAACCCGTATGTCCCCGCTCTTACCTCTTGAGCTATCATTCGGTGACCTTAGAATAAGTAGTTTAATTTTGATGAATATTTACTCAAAAGAAAAAAAATTAAATATTTAATAGAATTTACATGACCTGTGATAGAGAAACCGTCATCTCAAACTGAGGTCCACCGTAGACAGATGTTCTGTCAATAACTCCTCCGATGTAGACTTCTTTGTCAATCTGAATGAAACCCTGACATAATACATTGTAGCATCCAGTCTTCTTCGAGTTGTGTGACTGCCAAATTTCAAAGTAATGAAACATTGTGTTCTTTCAGTTAACCTCTAATGTCTAAAAAATTATTTTACTAAGAACATATCGTACCGACGTCCAGAATGTGAAAAGATAAGTTCGATCATCGCCGTAGAGATATGGAGACACCTGATGCCATTAAATTAATGTATAGCATAAATTAGATATTATTTCCTATATCATTAAATTGATATTAATCAATAAGTTATGTTGACGTTAATTAATAAGTCAAATATACCCAGGCGAAACATCATTTGGGACTAGGAGAAGACATGACCCCCTACTAAAAAAACATATATTTTAAATTTTAAGTATTCAGGGTTGTGTTGATGAATGACACATTTGCACAAGTGGCATGAACTTGCCCAACTCACTTCTTCTTAATTTTATTTTCTACCTTGTAATATGCGAAACAACTTCAAAGGCACAAATAAGAATAATGAAGTTTGTTTGTTACTCATTATAAATTTAAAGTCGAAAGAAGAAAATACAATTACTTTTGAGGTATAGTTTTTTTTTTTGGGTTTTTTAGGATATATATATATATATATTAGGTAGGAAATATTAAAACTTACTTGCCACCCAACGGAGATTGCATTCATATCATCTTCTGATCCATTTTGAACCCACATATGAGACAAACTTGATTGATTCTTGTTAACTCTCGGATTGTAAATGCTATTAGTTCCACGAACTCCATGATAACTGATTCCAGAAATTGGTTTTTGAACTACTTGCGCATGCTGTAATTTTAAAAGATTCACATAAATACACCAAAATTAAAATAAACCAATAAACATTCAAAGTTAAGCTGTACAATACTTACATGAACATCGAGAGAACTTGGTCTCATGTCATGATAATCGACCACTGATTTACCTCGAATTAGATCATCTTTTGTAGTCCTTCGAATTGGAATAGTTCCTGTGGGACAATGATTCTTCCCAAGGCCAAATTCCGGTTTGGAAATAGAATTATTGATAATATTTTTTCCCGTTATGCTCTTAAAGCTTGGTTTTCTCTACCGTTAACAAAAGAACATTAGATGGGTAAATGCAATCAACGTAGAAAAAATGAGTAAGAATTAACTATAGTTTCTATTATTCAAAATAAGCGTACCTGCAACTTATGATTCTGCAGCAAAGGATGGTCAAAGGCTGGTTGATTCCTTATATCAATGCAATCAATAATCTGCCCAGACTTTGTCTGTTGTTACCAAAATCCAAGAAAAACAATATTAGACATATAGTGAGAGAGAATTAAAAAAAAAAAACTCCTCCATAAAGAAATAAAATACATGAATAATCTTTATAGGAGTCTTGTTAATAAGTTTTAACTGTCTTTCCAACTCCAAATCTGTTTTCAGTGTATGTCGCATTCCGTCAACCCTGTTGCTTGTATTGCTAGCCACCAAGCACAAGGAGAAGATAAAAAACAACATATTAGTCATTTGCACATATAACTTGTCAAACAAAATTACTTGATAATATATTTTTGTGTCTCAGCTCCTTTTTATACTGCATTCACCACATATAATATTTTAATTTCAAAATATAAAAACTTTAATTTTAAGTAAATTTTTTAAATGTGTATATATATATATACATATATATGATGATAATTCTAATTACTTGTTGATAAACTTTATTGACCATCATATTCTTGATAAACTTTATGGACCATACACAAGTATTTTGTTGTGTATGGTAAATGACCCTAATATGTTTACTAGTAATTGTAAAATATCTCAATTTCATTAATGGACAAATAATTACTAATGATAAATTTATATTCTTAATTATAGTAACTAGTATTTGTAAAATATCTCAATTTCATTAAAAAGACTATTAATTAGTTATTGATAAAATTTTATTTTATTAATTACAATAATTGAATTTTATTTTTATTATGTTTTTGTAAAGTTTTCTGAAATACATATTAAAAAAATTGTTGACCTTCGTACTAATGATAATATTAATTACTTATTTATAAATTTCAATTATTAATTATATTAATTATTAATTGTATAATATCTCAATTCCATTAAAGAGATCACTAATTACTATTAATAAATTTATATAATAAATTATATTTTCATTAATGAGACTTTAAATTATTTATTGATAACCTTTTATGTTATTATAAAATGATTAAACAATATTTTCAGTTATGTATGGGTAAAATTTTCTTGACCTTCCTATAAATGAAAATATTAATTACTGATCGATAAATTTATATTATTAATTACATTGTCTAATAATTGTAAAATATCTAAATTTAATTAGTAAGACTATTTATTAATTCGTTCTTGATAGCCTTTTATTTTGTTAATTACAAAAATTAATAACTTACTTTATTTATATATATATATGTAATATTTTCTTCAATATACATGTAAAATGTTCTTCACCTTCGTACTGATGTTTTTTTTTTGTTACATCTAAAAACAAACAAGAAAATAACACCTAACAGGCAAGCAAAGAATCTCTCATGAAAAGAGTCTCTACTTCCAACGGAGGCTTATCCAAGAAGCTATAATCGACACCCGGTGAGCGCGCACCCAATTTAGCCAGGTAGTCCGCCTGGGCATTACACTCCCTTCTAACTCGCTCCAATGAGATACGCCAACCTATGACCTTCATGTGCCTGATATCACTCAGGATAGGGAGGAAACTCCTGCGGTCCTCATCATCTAAGCTTTGTATCAGTTCAGCACAGTCCACCTCGACTACAACGTCCCTGTATCCTCGAGCCCAAACCAGCTCCAGGCCCTGCAACAGCGCTTGCGCCTCTGCCATCAAGGCATTTCCTCCACGACGATGAGCCAGAAAACCAAACAGTCAGTTGCCCTGAGAATCCCGCGCTAAACCACCCGCTTCGCTGCACTCATCAACAGCTTGATAGCTCCCATCAACATTCAATTTTATCGACCCCGCCAACGGGGGCTGCCACCGGCTACCTAACCAACAGTCCATGGAACCCGCACCCTCACCCAACACGGCAACAATTTCATCATGCTCATGACACACCCATCGCCACGCCTCTTCCAATGACCAAGGTGAATCCTCAAAAATCATGTTGTGCCTCCACTTCAACACACCCCAAAGTCCCATAATAAATTTTATTCCATTGCTGCTTCTAGCTTGGCTACGAATCCAGGAAGAGTGGTCTCCAACAGTGAAGTTTGGCCACGTGAATGCTCCAAACTTGAGCCAAAGTTCTTGCGAGTGACGACAGTTTCTGAGGCAGTGTAAAACATCTTCCTCATGCGCTGAACAATGCGGGCAAGAAGGGGACGACCGCCATCTTGCACCTAAAACGATGGGAATTGACTTGAATTGAGTTCTGCAGTGTCAACCACACAAAGTTATAATTTTCTCTAGAACTTTTAGTTTCCAGATCCAGTTCCAGTCATCAACCACTGGTAAATAATTATGTTGGTCCTGAAGCCACCTATAAGCATCCCGCACAGTATAAATCCCCATAGTATTTGTCTCCCAAGTCCACACATCATGACGGTTTGGAACAGTTGATGGCTTAATTTTCTGCAGCCGGTGTAGCACGTTCACGGGAAGTCTGGTGTACAGCACCTGCAAATTCCAAGCGTTGTTAACCACGAGATCACACAGCTTTCTTTCAACATCATGGATATCCACGTAAGGGATAGTGGGAGCAATATTCCCCATGCCACTCCAATCATCATGCCATAGAGATGTCTCACCAATACTCAGTCTAAAAACAAAACCGGTATGTAGACGATCACGGGCATTTAACAACCCTTTCGAAACTGGAGAGTCCTGGGGTTTTGCTTGGACCTGCAAAACAGAAGAATTTGACAAGTATTTATGTGGTAACACACGCACCCACAGCTTGTTGGGTTTGTGCATTAAACACCAAACGCTGTATTAGCAAAATCTGTGTCACGAATTTGTGAAGACTATGTGGGTGTAGTTTGGTGAAGAATCTGGGTTGTTTTTATTGCTGTGAAGACTATGTTTTCTACTTGGGAACTTTCTATTTGGTAGCTTTCTTTCAAGACAAGGAAAGTAACTGGTTGTGTAGTACTCCAAGCTGCTACTGTTCAAGTTACTACTGGTTTACACTTGTTGGATAGTTAGTATGTTCTGCTGCTATGTTCTTTGTTCCAACTATGTCTTTTGGCAAAGGGGGAGATTGTTGGTATGGATGCATCATTTGAGGGGGAGTCTGCTGCTAAGGGGGAGCTTTGGTTCTCTATGTTTAGACAAAATTTGACAAAGGGGGAGGGGGAGATTGTTGTTACATTGTTGTCTGCATTTTGTCAAAAACAACCTGATGTCGAAGCAGATGCCTTGACATCTGATTTCGTGAAGCTAGGACATGAGTCCTTTGCTTGGAACGTGATGTGGGCCCTTGAAGATCTTATGAAGATATGTTTTTTAAAGTTACTTGAGGTTCAAGTAGCTGTACCAGAATGATTTTAATTGTGGGTTGTTATTTGTTGAAACAATCTTTATTAAAAGATTGGTTTCTATCTTTACGTTTGAATTTTGCAACAATATCTTGGAGATTCAGTTTTGATTTGTTGCTGCAATTTGTTACTTCAGCCCAAGAAAACCCTAGTGCCCAAGCCACTGCTGCTGAAGTTTATAAAAGGACAAAGACCTAAAGCTTGAAGACCACCGAAGATAATAGAGAGAGATCAAGTGTTTTAGGGTTGTTCATTGTTCTTTGTCCTTATTTCTTGTGAATAAACTTTGCTCCCTGATTCTATAAAGCAAAGTTGTGTTCCGTGTTCTTTGATTCTACAAACTCTGGTTGTTGATTGTTTGTTACCAATCACTGTGGCAGTGATTCAGAGAAAGGGAGAGGGGCTCTCATACTTAGGTTGAGATACTAAGTAGAAATACACTGGGTAGATTAGGAAGTGAACTGTGAACTGTGGTGTTCATGAGTGTCTGTAATTCCTGAATCTTCAGATAGTGAATTTCCTTTTGTTGGGTGCGAACCTTCCAGACGTAGGTGAAAGTTTTTCACTGAACTGAGTTACCAATCCTTTGTGTTCTTCTTTTTTATTTTGCTGGTTTTGTTACTGTTAGTCAATTGTCGAACCGGTTGTCCCAACATCGCGTTCCACATCTGTCCTGTGCGAGAACCGTTATTACATAAACAACAAAAATTATGTCTGTTTTCAATTTCAGGTTCTATCGTTCTGTTCATCATCATCCTTTTCTATATTTATTTTAGAGTTTAGTCTGTTTAATTTATTTAGATTTCTTTAATATTTTGTTAATTTTTTTTATTTTGATTATTTACATAAGAAAATGTCAAATAGAAAGTATGAATCTGGTTATGAAAAATTGAAGAAAACACGAAAAATTAAAAAAGGCCCTTTAACAATTTCGCTTAAGGCCCCAAAATGTCTGTACACGGCCCTGGTTCTATCTCTTGATTTGTTTATAATTCAATAACATTTGAACAACAAGGTGCAATGTTTTGCAAGCAAAATGATATAAAAACGGGTTTCCCGCAATATGATAACATAAGTTGTGTTTTATTTTACAAAATCACATATGCATTAAGTTAAGATATGATGTGAGTCTGAGGCTACAATTGTAAGACCCAAGTTTTAAGCTTAGAATAAGTGGAAGAGATTTCCATTTACGATTAGGTTTGACGTATCGTGAACGGAAAACCTGAACAAGAGTTTATCGAATGGAATAAATTTATGAAGGAGAAAGTTCAGGAAAAGTCAAAGGATTGTATCGAAGTCGATTTAAGTTATAGCACGACTAATATTCGTTTTAAAACCTAGGACAAGAACCTTAGGAAATCAAACTGTGTTCCACCCTTGGAACACTGTAGGAATTTAGTCCAAAAATCTTCAGAGAAATGTTAGAACTTCTCTTTTTCCATATATCACAATCGTTTCGAGGCGAAACTCTAGAATCTACGAACGTCCGATTCCAATCATCGGAAGTTTGCCGAAACTGAAACCCTGGTATTTCAAAACCCTAGAATCAACCGACGATGAAGACTTTTTCTATTCGGAGCTTCAAATGAAGATTCCACACGCGTACACCCATTTCTCTTGATGTTTTCAATCTTTCTTTAGAAGGAAGTTTTCTATTCCGACATACGATGCAAAAAGTAACTTATCGGGTAAAATAGTTTTTACACCGACTTTGCATTAGTCACTTAAAATACAAGGAGACCTCTGTTGAGTTTTGGTATTATGTCGCCAAAACCTATCTTAGAATTCATGGAGAATGAAGCCGGAAAAATCGGAATCGCGAAACTTTCGTTTTCCCGCGTTTTGCCAACCTCTATATATAGCATTAAAAACAAGCCTCGAAAACCAAAAATCATACCGATATTTCTTTGAAGAATTAGAAGATTCAGCGGGGAGAATATCGTGTCTAAAATACGTTGGAATCAGTAGGAAGAATCGGAAATCACTCTCATATTTTTATCTTAACTCTATGAGCAAAATCCTCCGATATCTAAACAAATCTGTACCGGTTTACAAAATATCTTCTCAAAATATCTGTTCATACTCATCCAATCTTGATAAATATCTATTCATACCTATCAAATCTTGATAAATATCTATTCATACTTATCCGATCCTTGCTAAATATCTTCCATTTCATTCCCTATATATATATGTTGAAGCTTGAGACAAAACCTCACAAACACACACACACAACACGCGGCCAAGAGGAGAGGAGGAGAAGAAGATTTTCTTGATTTCTTGCTTGATCGTTGATCCGACAGTTGCTACTTCAAGGTTTCGAGGTATAGTCGCTAATCCTTACCTCTGATCGCTTTTTCCATAGCTTTTCTCTATGTCTTTCTGTGCTCATAGTTTTGAGGTTTTTACAAAACTATCCTGAATACTTCATTTTTGATTCTAAACATCTTCCTTACGTGCCCAAGAGCACTTCTGTCGGATTAGTTTTTCCGTTATGTCGCCGGATTTCCGCCGGAATCAATTTCTGCTTAAAATACCCATTTTTAAGCAAAGTCTCAACCTTTGAGCTGAAAACTATCGCCTTAGCTTAGTGCTAGTAGGATTAGTTGTCATAAACGTCGTTGGTGACGTCCCCATCCAATTTGCATTTTGAGATTTCAGTTTTGAAATTCTGAGCTAAAAATAATGACCAAAATACCCCTGCGACAGTTTTCGATCCGATAATTTTTCCGAGTTTAGAATACCCTTAGTTACGACTAATAATAACCTAGGAACCAAGTTTGATCGAAGAAAAATCGACCCACCTAATTACCTAAGAACTAGGAGCGGATTGTGAAGGAACCTTCGAAGATAATCCTGGAAATTGCCTAAGGTGAGGGCTACTCTCTGAATTACTAGATAATGTTTTAGGTGTCGACGAATTCGACTTGATTTATGTGTTATGCACTTAATTGCTAAATGTCTGAAATGATTTCTGAGGCTTCGGCAGAGCTTGTTGATTTCATGATGCCTTGATATTGTGTGCTAAATGATTCACATGTTATGTGCTAAATGGTTAATCTAGGATGTGTTGGAATATGCTGTTTATGCTTATTGGATTACGCTGATTTAACTATGTTATTCCACTTATATCTGTGATACTGAAGAGTGAGGATAACGGGCAATTCATGCCGAATTTTTATAAGAGTTTGGGAAAGTTTGACGGGACGAACGGAGTTCGGGCCTTGTTAGTGTTTTAAGTGGATCGAGACATTCTCTGGGGATTACATTGGGATTATGGGATCTTTGAAAACTTATAGGAAATACGATAAGACTAAAAGGAAACTATTTTTACAAGGAAAATTCATAAGATATTAGACAACCTCTAAACCTTTAAATAATGATAACAATCTCGGATGCAAGCTTAGGATTGAATATTAGTTTTGAAAAAGGAGAATTGTCGTCGAATCCAAGTTATGGGAGAATTGTAGGTTTCTGAGTATGTTGATACTCCTTCGCTCTTTGAGCAGTTTGTTTAGCCATCCAAGGGATGAGCCGAGAAGCTTCACTGAGGCGTGAGACCTTGTGAATGCGTGATACTCCACTGAGGCGTGAGACCTTGTGGAAAGCATGGATCTTCACTGAGGGGTGAGACCTCGTGAACAGCATGAAGCGTCACTGAGGCGTGAGACCTTGTGAATGCGGGATACTCCACTGAGGCGTGAGACCTTGTGGAAAGCATGGATCTTCACTGAGGCGTGAGACCTCGTGAACAGCATGAAGCTTCACTGAGGCGTGAGACCTTGTGAATGCGGGATACTCCACTGAGGCGTGAGACCTTGTGGAAAGCATGGATCTTCACTGAGGCGTGAGACCTCGTGAATAGCATGGAACTTCACTGAAGCGTGAGACTTCGTGCAAGTGTGTAAATTCACTGGGGCGTGAGACCCCGTGAAAGCATAAAACTTCACTGAAGCGTGAGACTTTGTGAATGTGTGAGACTCCACTGAAGCGTGAGACTTCGTGAGAGCATTGATGACTCGAAGAGTTATCGTGAGTGTTTGCACTCATTTTATGATTATTGTATTTTGTCGCAGAATCGACTGTTACCTTAGGGTAAGTTTTTAGAGACATTAATTTAGCTAGAACCCGTGGCGACGTGTCGAGTGAGGTCGGAGACGTTGTTTGGCTAATCACATTGCACTCATGCATACATAGGAGGTTAATACACGGCGTGATACCGGACCTCGGTGGATTCCAAAATGGTCATAAGACCCGGATTTCCGCGATAGAGCGTTTGTAGACGACTCTTAGTAGCAGATCTGGCTACCTTTGTGTGGTGTAAGAGGCACGCGGGCGGAAATGGTCCCACCGTCGCTGGTGCTAGGATTGATCCGTTGATGTCCATCCGTTTCCGGAATGCATTTGGTTAACTGGGTTAACCGTCATTTGCATTTCATGCAACATGCATACTGATTTAGTTGTTGAGTGTGATTGATAATTGTTAAATCCTATTTGATGCATGCTATCTGTTATTACTGCGTTTATATTCATTGTGAAATATACAACCCTAGGATGTTATCCCTAGCTATAAGCCTAAGTGGCTATTCTCTTATCTATATCTATTGGTGGTATTATTTACATAATTCTTTGGAGTTGACCCTCGCGTCTTCTGTGTGTGCTTTGGCGGACTACGCCCTTTGTCAGATGTCTTTGGCGGGCTGGTTCACGACGGTTCACCCTTCGAGGGGGGGGGAACTAGGGTTGAGACGCTGGAATAGGAGCGCGTCGCGGTTGCGAGAGGAGGACGGATGGTGTACATAGACTAGGTCGTTCTGGATTCAGATTCGGACGACGATCATGCTAGCATGTAGGTTTTAGTGCTGGTGTGAGCTCCTCGAGATAGGATTAGTGTAGGAGTAGAGTCTTAGCTCGGACCGTTATGTTTTCTTTTGGGAACAGGGTAGTTTCCCGCCTATAGCTTTTTGTGTGGTTCCTCTACTGGAATTACAGAGAGTCGGTTGGACTAGGAGGTCTTGTTTTAGGCCATCTGGGATGCCTTATTCTCATTTTTGAGGGATAGTGTTGCGGACACTTGACCTTTCTTTTGGTTTGTACTTTTGCCTACGGGCGTTACCTTTTCTTACTTCCCGTCACTGGAGGTTTACTCGTGACGTGGTTTACTACTTACAGCGGGGGCTGTGTTTATATTATGTACATTAGTTCTGTTAGCTTTTGTTGTAGAGTTTTATTTTCTTTCAGTCTTCGATGGTACTATCGACGAAAAAAAAAATAATCCATGTTTTTCCGCTTTAAGTTTCTTTTGGTTACTAAAGTGACGCCACCGAAATCGGGGTGTTACAACAATAGGTTCGAGTAAACCCGAAACCCAAACCTGGGTTTTGGGTATCAGAGTTCGGGTTTGGGTTTAGGAAAAGCAAAACTCGAGCTCGACCTGACTCATTGTCATCCCTACAGGAGAGAGAGTGAGTGCAACAGTGCAAGTGGCGTCTCGAATAGTGGTTTGTCGCTCTTTTATGCACGACTTAGGAAGGCAGTGGTGGGTTCACGCGCAAGTTCAAGAGAGGTGCGTGTAAGCCCCGGTGAAGGTGAAGCCGATGAAAAAGGGTCGGTCTTGGCCAAGCAATCTCAATATGATGGTCATCGACTATTTGTAGCGTGTGACAGCGGTGATGGTGAGTGGGCAGCGCGGTGGTGGTGGAATCTGACACTGGGCATCGAGGTGGTTGGAAGGAGGCACAATAGAGGTAGAGGTAGAGTAAAAGTGGGCAGGTCGGACCAATTGTTCGGATTGGAAAATCCTAACAGGAAAATTTTTGAAGAATAAGGACAGAAGAGTATTTTTCTTTTGTTGGTTTTTCTGATTTAAAGACTGGTATAAATAAGGGTTAATGGTCAAATCAGTCTTTGTCTTTGTAGCTAGTTTTGATTTTCGTCCCTCTCTGAAGAATACTAAGCAATATCTCCTTGAAATTTCACGTATTTTGGTATTGGTCCCCGCTTAAGGGCGTAGCTCCGGTGAGGCCTCACGTAGCACTCTTATGTGTTAAATTAGTTTTTGTTAGAACTTTCATTTTTTAATACATTACACATAAGATAATTAATTAAAATAAAAAATAAACCTTTTAAAAACAAGATTACCGTTCATTAATACCCAAATTTCTAAACCTAAATAAATTACACAAAATCCACACTAAAATTCATAATCCTCACATCTTCTCAATCAAACCTCCATTTCTCTTCCCAAGTTCCCAATCTGAATGATGAAGCCGACCCTAACATAAAGTTCCAGGAGTTTTCTCTCATTTTCCTCTCCAAAAACCCTAACCATGAATTCCATTGCTCTCCCCCACGGTACTATTGCCGCCACCTCATTTACCTTCCTAGACTCGTGTCACCCTCACCACTCCTCTCATCGACGCACTAATATGCGTTCTAAAAGTGCGCAGAAAGCCCGAAGTAATATAAAAAATGTCAAACCACAGAGATTGGCGAATGATCGACTTACACTATCAATAGTTACTTAAACCAGAAGAAAAGTAAAGACAATTTATAATTGACTGGAAGGTTAAGATCTTAGAGTTCAGAAGTGTAGAAGAAACAATGTTGAAAGCTTAGCATTTGGGTTAGTTTCACCAAAACAAGTCATGTTGTAAGAAATCCGAGTGCATATGGAATGTAAAGGAACTCTTTCTATTGTTGATAAAGCCTAACTCTCTTAGGGTTGATTCCTCCTGTCAAAAGAGCTTCCAATAGACTTCACCAGTCTGATTCCTCATCACATATGAGTAGTCTAATTGAAGATTAAGTTCATTTTAAGTTCAGGCCATCAACTACTAGTCGTTGCCCTTATTCCTAAGGCACAAAATGCTCTAATAAACGTAACCCTAGGTCCCCATCTCTAAACCAAACTTCCATTTGTGAAAAGAAAGGTAAGATAACTTACATGCATTCAAGCTAATATTATAACCGTAGGTTAGGCTCATAGAAAGAAAACTCTTTATTCCATATGAAGACTCAGAAAGTTAAAACATAAACAAGTAAGGGATCCACATCCCAAATGCTAAAAGAAACTTAGCCAAGCATGGCTAAGGTAAATAACAGAAATTTTAACCTAGCTTACAGAGGAAGCTCAAGGAAGAAGAAGAAGAAGAAATTGTATTGAATCTTGTAGAAATGAATATTCAGATTACAGAGTGTTTATGCGATACACTATTTATATGGTAAACTCTTAACTAACAGTAGTTATAACTATCCTAACAAACTGACAGCTGGAAACAACTAGAACTAACTAACTACTAACTATTACAAATGAGTCCTTGAACTCTTTCTTTTATTACATACTAGTCCTTGAACACTAGTATTTTCACACACTCCCACAAGCTGGAGGTCGAAAGATATCTATCATGACCAGTTTAGCTGTAAACCCTTGAAAGACTCGTGGCTGGAGTGCCTTGGTAAAAACATCTGCAACTTGTAGTTTTGTAGGAATAGGTAGCAACTTGAGAATTCCAGCTTGAAGCTTTTCTTGAACCACATGGAAATCAATATCTAAATACTTGGTTCTTTCATGAAAAACAGGATTAGCAGTGTAAGACCTGGATTTTCAGAACAAGTTAGTTTCCGACTCACGCGTAGAATCAGTGTAAGCGTGACAGGAGTTTGCTATTTGAGAAAGATTAATGAAGAATAAATTTCTGGAATTGCTTGAGGAATGTTGCGTAGTCGTTTTCGGAGTTAGTGCGAGTCGTCTGCACACTTGCCTTATGGCGAGCGTGTCCAGAATAGGCTAATTCGCCCTTAGAGTAACGTTTTAAGTGAGATTTCGAACTCATGGAAAATTTAAAGATTCTCTTTATTTTTCCATCGACCAGCGTTTCATTTCGGAACTCTGGACTGTACGCACGATAGGTTTCACTTTTCGGATGTCCGCCGACGCTAATTTCTTTGCTTCGAAACCCTAGTTTTGAGCGATGGATGAAGACTTTTTCTATTCGAGACTTCTGACGAAGTTTCCGTCCGTGTTGCCAAATTTTTTTCGACATTTCCAACCTTTCTTCAGTAGGAAGTTTTGTCGTTTGAGCATCACAACAAAAAGTAGTTTTTCGGGACAGACTAACTTACACCGCTTTTGGGATTTTGGATATCGTTTTTCCCAAATCTTAGATAATTGTTTTGAGTTCTGGAATTCTGACGCCAGAATCTCTCTTAGAATTCCTCGGTGAACGTGCTGCAAAAATCGGAATCGCGAAATTTTCATTTTCCCCCGATTTCACCCGCCTATAAATAGGCGAAAAAGCAAAAAAATATCTTCACAAACACCACACAAGGCCGCGAGTTTGGGGGAGCTTGGGGGAGGAGATATTTTCGCGAAAACTTGACCAATCTTCGTGCAGTTCGTCCCTACTTCTAGGTATCGAGGTAACTATCATGAATCCTACCTCTGATTACTGTTTCTGCTGAGTTTCTGAAGTCGTTTCTGTGCTCACAGTTTTGAGCTTTTTCTAAAATGGTCCGATTTCTTCGATTTCTTGGTTGGGTTATGTTCTCTAGGTTCTCAAGAGCCTAAAACCTCTGTTAGTAAACGCTGATTGTGATCCAATTGATAAGGATCTGAAAAACTGATTCAAAACCCTTTTTGTCTCACATTTCGAAACTTTATTGTCGAAAAGCTGTAATCTGACTTCGTGCCTTTAGGATTTGTTGTCACGGATGTCATGAGGATCATTGCTGTCAAATTTGTTTTCAGAACTGATAACTTTGAAGTTTTGAGCCTTTATTTTGGACCAAAATGCCCCTGGATAGCCGTATTTCGACCCGATTGTCCGAAAATTGTTCGGACAGTTTCTTTGCCTTAGTTTTATCCTAAAACTACCTTGTAAACTGATTCGATCGAAGAAAAAGAGCCGAAGCTCTTTTCTCCTTATGGCTGTGGGCTATTCCTTAGGGGGGGGGGGGGTTTTCGTTTTCGAAAACTTGTCTTTTCGTACCCGGATGTCGTATTCTGAAGATTTAATGCTTTGTCTATCGTTTATGTATTGTATTGCGATCGAACTAATCGATTTTGTTTGGTTTTTGCTTTGTTTTCTCCGAGGTTCAGTTGAAGGAACTTTGGAATACTCCGAGCAATTGTTTGAGGAAAACTTTGTTTGCGAAGCTTGAACAGCTCGAGGTTAGGGCAACTTACCATATTAGCTATGATTGCATGATAGGAGTCGATAAATTCGACTTATTCTTTACTATGATATTGATTATGATGATGGTTTATTGTTATGAATGTTTTCATAACTTATGATGTTGATGTTGTGATGAATTGTGCGTTTTGACGCAATTTCGGAGTGGAGATTCATTGATCTGGTGATCTTTGATATTTCGGGTTGGATGAACAACCCTAGGCAAGTCCAAATGTGGGGTTTGAGACTTAGCCCTATGTTGGAATTCTTAGACTTTCCCCGGGAAATGTATTTTGGGTGGTTGATCTTTGAAAACTTAGAACGATAGAGCTATGAAAACTAGAGACTTTGGGAGACTTAGATTTTGAGGAATAAACTCATAACCTGACTAATTCAATTCGAAACATTTTTACTAAACAAATAATCATAGGAGAACTAAAGGGGAAAATATTTACGAAAGACGGGGAAAAGTCGACTTGTTGTGGGTTTGGAGAGTTTGGAATTGGGAAAGCCACTAAGGTGAGCTATGGTGATGATTGAAAGTCACCGAGTACCCTAGTACTCTTGGGAGTGTTGTTGGAGCCGTGTTGTATTGACCGACACTTAGTGCTCTTGTTGTTTGGGCTGTGTTGTATTGACCGACACTAGACCCTTGTGTACTTTTGTGGGTGGAGTTGTGTTGTATTGACCGACACTAACTCATGGGCTTGTTTTGAGTTTGGGTTGTGAGCTAAACACTTTCGTGGTAAGGACGATTCGTTGTTTGGCTAACCATATTGCATTAATCGGGTGAATAACGGGAATGGTTCACCTGTGCATATCATGGTGAATAACGGGAATGGTTCACCTTGCATTTATGATGAATAACGGGAATGGTTCATCATATGGTGAATAACGGGAATGGTTCATGTAACATCCTGACTTGACGACTGGCCTCACGGTAACAACACGAGTCTTTTCAGCGCGCTTTGTCCTCACTCACGCACTTCCCGGGAAAACTTCCCAGGAGGTCACCCATCCCAATATTACTCCAAGACAAGCACACTTAACCATGGAGTTCTTATCAGTTGGGCTCCCGAAAAGAAGTTGCAACTTGTTGTCATGAGTAGTACCAATCAAATCTCTTATGCCCTCTTCAACTGTATAGCCTTGGAGCAATATTATGATGGGTGACTTCCTGGGAAGTTTTCCCGGGAAGCGCGCGAGTGAGGACAAAGTGCGCTGAAAAGACTCGTGTTGTTACCGTGAGGCCAGTCGTCAAGTCAGGATGTTACAAGTGGTATCAGAGCCAACCTCTTCCAGTACGGTGTGGTTCGAGGAAGAACCAAGCGGAAGCTGGTGGGCCTGTGACACCCGGGGCTGACGAGGGCGGGGAGTGATCACCGGTGCAGTGAGGCACGGACAAGGAGCGGCTCCTGGCAGGCCTCTAGGCGGAGGGTCACAGGAATGAGCCGATCTCACACCCGAGCAAGAGGTATTCCGAGACTGTGTAGGGATGGACTATACAGTCGAGGAGGGCATAAAAGATTTGATTGGGACTACTCATGACAACAAGTTGCAACTTCTTTTCGGGAGCCCAACTGATAAGAACTCCATGGTTAAGTGTGCTTGCCTTGGAGCAATATCGTGATGGGTGACCTCCTGGGATGTTTTCCCAAGAAGTGCGCGAGTGAGGACAAAGCGCGCTGAAAAGACTCGTGTTGTTACCGTGAGGCCAGTCGTCAGATCGGGATGTTACAATTGGTATCAGAGCCGACCTCTCCCAGTACGGTGTGGTTCGAGGACGAACCAAGCGGAAGTTGGTGGGCCTGTGACGCCTTGAGCTGAGAAGGGCGAGGATTGATCGCCTTCTATGTGGAGGGACGCACCACACCCGAACAAGAGGTATTCTGAGACTGTGTAGGGATAGACTAGACAGTTGAGGAAGGCATATATGATTTGATTGTACTACCCATAACAACAAGTTGCAACTTCTTTTCGGGAGCCCAACTCATAAGAACTCCATGGTTAAGTGTGCTAGCCTTGGAGCAATATTATGATGGGTGACTTCCTGGGAAGTTTTCCCGGGAAGCGCGCGAGTGAGGACAAAGTGCGCTGAAAAGACTCGTGTTGTTACCGTGAGGCCAGTCGTCAAGTCAGGATGTTACAGTTCACGAAGGATGAATAACGGGAATGGTTCATCCAGAATGAATAACGGGAATGGTTCATCCATAGTGAAGAACGGGAATGCTTCACTTGTGGCGAACGGGAACGCGTCACAAATCCGGATCATATTGTGCATTTCACGCATACATTCATTCTGACTTGAATTGTGTGCTGTTTGTTTATTGAAGCATTGTTAGAGCCATAACATGCTAGGATTGGTTAGATATGTATATATCAACATATATCTATACCCCCTATCACATGTTGAGTGTATATCTACTTATTTCCGTGAGTTGACCCTAGCACCTTGGCTTTGTTTGTATGTTTGTGTTTGGGCGGTCGGCCTGCTGCCAGATGTCGATGGCCGACTGGTTCTCGATGGTCTCTCCCTCGGGGGGGATCAGATATGAGCTGCTGGATCGGGATGCCCCCACCGCTTGGGTGATCGATGTCCCTGGTCACCGAGCGACGTACAGGGGAAGGGTCATGGAGGACCGAACGCCTGACGAGAGGAGTGCTACGGCGTATGGAGCTGAGTTTTGACTTGCCGCCCTCAGTTCACTGTGGACCAGGCACTGGACATGGACCACCTGCACCACCTCCGACTTCACCTTCTGTTGAGGAGGACCCGGCGGAGACCGAGCCTGCTGTTGTTGTTGCACCTGTTGCGCCACCTCCTGCTACTGCTATTGCCCCTACCGACGTGGCGTCGTCCTCTAGGCTCGTACAGCCGAGGAGAGAGTCTGTTGTCCCATCTGCCTCACGTCTCTTATCTTTCTCTTCACCGCACGGCTACCGTGTGGACCCCTTGATGAGGGTGGTGGAGGAGGATGTTCTTACAGGAGAGGTGGATGTGGAGACCGGCTCGACTAGGGCGGTGCGCAGGACAGTGAGGAGAGAGGTTATGGATTTGGACACCGAGATGATTACGGTGGATTCTGACTCTGACTCCGAGAGCAGTGGGGAGAGCTACTCGCCGAGCAGCGATGAGGAGGAGGAGGATTGGTGAGCTGAGCTGGGAGGGTAGGTTAGGATTAGCGACATTTTTTGTGTAGAGCTCTGATCGTCAGTTTCTTTTTGGGACAGGGTAGGTTCCGATGTGTGGCTTTTTGTGTGGTTCTTTTGAGGAGGATCACAGAGAGTCTGTGAGAGTATAGGGGTCTTTCTTTCAGGCCATTTTTGGGTGCCGACTCTCTCATTGGATGACTGTATTTTGATACTTTTACTCACAGTTCTGGTTTGTATATATTTGCCTGCGGGCGTACTACTTTGGAGTCACTGCGAGTGCGCGTGACATGGAGTGCAGCTGAGGCTGTACATGTCTATATATGATGTATATTGGTTAGTTAGTGGTTGGGATATGTTGTTAATTTATATTGCTTTGAATAAAAGGAATCAATCGAAAAAAAATTACCTGTTTTCCGCGTAAAGTTTATTTTTGGTTACTAAAGTGACACCTGGAAATCGGGGTGTTACAAGCAGCAATGTGAAGAGCACTTTGGTTATTACAGAACAGAACTGGTGTTGTAGTGCAAGTTACTTCCTAAGGGTTGAAGTTTCTTGAAGTAAGTCAAGACAATACTATCACATCATCCACATATACCTGCAAGCATGTGAAAGAGGAGTCTTGGAATTTAACAAAAAGAGAATGATCTGATGCAATTTGTGTAAAGCCAAGAGCTTCTACATGAGCTGACAATTTTTCATACCACTTACTGCTAGCATGCTTAAGTCCATTAAGAGACTTCAACAATTTGCAAGCTTCATTTGGCTTTTCTGAAGTCACCCATGCTGGTATGCTCATATACACATCTTCATCCAATTTGCCATGTAAGAAAGCATTATCTACATCAAGTTGATGGAGATGCCAATTCTGAGAAGCTGCCAAGGCCAAAATCAGTCTTACTGTGGTTAACTTTGCCACTGGTGAAAAACTGTCAAAGTAATCCAAACCTTCCACCTGATTATAGCCCTTTGCTACTAACCTTGCTTTATACCTAGCAAGAGTCCCATCTGCATTCCTTTTAATTCTGTAAACCCATTTGTTTCCTATTGGCTTTACTCCTTTAGGAAAATCTACTAATTTCCAAGTATTATTTCTCTCAGTGCTCTAATTTTTGCCTGCATAGCTTCTTGCTAGTGTAAATCTATGTTTTCTTCTGCAAAAGTAGAAGGCTCCTGATCCTGAGAAATGTTGAGAGCATAAGTTTTGTGTGCAGCAGATAGCTTTTCATTAGAATAATGGTGAACAATACTGTGTGCAGTACTGCTGCGAGTAGGTAGAGCACTTTATTGAAAATTTGCCAAGTGTGCAAGCCTTTTGAGTGGTCTTGTGGATCTTCTGATTTCAACTTCTGCTTCAGTTGTGATTGAGCCAGGTTGAGGAATTTCATCTACTACTTGAGTGCCAGGAATAGCATTTTCATTGGAAGCACTTGGGTTATCTCATTCTGTGCTATATCTACAATAGAAGCACTCGGAGTCATCTCTCTCTCATCTCCTTCAGCTGATTGAATTTCTAGAGCAACATTCAGTTTCTCACCTTCTACATGTGTTTGTAGATCAAGACAATTCCAAGTAGGTGAGTTGGAACCTTTGTAAGGCAGCACATGCTCATGGAAGATAACATCTCTTGAGATAAAGATTTCTTGTGGTATAAGATCCATCAAGACATAACATTTCATCCCTTGCTTGTATCCCAAGAAAATGCATTTCCTAGCCCTTGAATCTAATTTGGGCCTGTTATTTGCCAGAGTGTTAGCAAAGCAAAGTGATCCAAAAACCTTCATCATTTCCAGATCCACTTCATCTTGATATAGCAGCTCATATGGTGACTTATTCTTCAAAAGCTTACTAGGTATCCTATTCGTAAGCAATACAACATGCAACACAGAGTAACACCACATTTTCTTAGGTAGTTTAGATTGAAACAATAAAGCTCTTGCAATATTGAGAATATGTTGATGCTTTCTCTCAACCCTCCCATTCTGCTGAGGGGTACTCACACAAGATTTTTGATGAACAATGCCCTGAGCGGAATAGAATGCAGGAAGAAGAAATTCTGGCCCATTGTCACTTTTGATAGCTTTTATTGTCTGTCCAAACTGAGTCTTAACCAATGTGATGAAATTCTTCACTTGTTGTTGAACCTCACCCTTGTTGTTGAGTAATACAACCCAAAAAAACAACTATAATCATCCAGAACAGTGAGGAAATACTTGTGATTATGAACATAAGCTTGAGCAAGAGGACCCCAAATATCCATATGAACAAGGTCGAAGCATTTTTGTGCTTTACTAAAACTAACAGTGAACATTTTTCTCTTTTGGTTGGCCAAGTGAGAAACATCACAGACAATGGACTTACTAACATCAATAGAGTTATTTACAGTGTGTAAAGCAAGTAATCTATCATGGGATAAGTGTCCTAACCTGAAGTACCATAAAGCACTAGGTGGAATGATATGACTAAAGTCATTTATTTCAGAAATAGATCTATGCTGAATTGAAAAACAGGCACTAGAAGAACTACTAACTACTAGGTGATAGAGTTCATCAGGCTGCAGACTACCCAAACCAATCCTCCTCTTGGTTTGCACGTGCTGAACAAAACAGTGAAATTTACCAAAAATCACATCAACATCATGGTTCTTTGCTAACTATGTACTGAGACTAAGTTGTATGTGAATCCAGGCACAAAAAGAACATGTGTCAAGAGAATGATTTGTGTGATTCTAAAAGTTCCAGCATAGCATGTTTTGATGATAGTACCATTAGGAAATTTAACACTAATTGGTTTCACTTTAGTGAGTGTGTTAAAATACATTTTATCAAAGCATATATGATCACTTGCACCTGAGTCTATAATCCAATATCTACTATCATAATGTTGAAAGCAAGATATAACAATGGGATTACCATGTCCTGTAGCATCTCCTTCACAAGCAACTGCCTTCACTACATGATTTACAAAAGCACTACAATTCTCTGATCCTTTCTTTGAAGTTGTGGTTACATGCTGAATCATGTTTATGATTCTTTTATATTGATCTGCAGTAAAAGGTTCTTCAACTCCTCTTTGTGAGTAAACATCATCATCATCTGGATCATCAGTGGAATCAGAATTTCTGGATGCATTGTTGACATGACTTGTACTACCTCTGGAATTGAAAGTAGTTGGATATCCATGTAGCCTATAACATATCTCAACAGTGTGTCCCGACTTCTTACAATGAGTACAAAATTTTCCTGTGTTTCTGTAGGAAGAACCACCAAATTGACCTTTTCCATATGGTGGTTTCTTTCCTTCTGTAGCATTCACTATTGCTAGTGAATATCCTTTCTCCTCTGTCTCAGTTTTCCTCTCATGTTGTGTGGCTAGAGAAACAACCTTAGCTATTGACGGTAGAGGATGGCTCATTAGAATCTGTGATTTCACCACTCCAAAGCTATCATTCAACCTTAAAAGGAATCTGATAGCGTTATCTTGTTCTCTGAACAACTTCACACTCTCAATAGCATCACATCTACAAGGGACAATGTATCTACATTGTGGAATTGGACGACAATGTTCCAATTCCTCCAAGAGTAACTTCAACTTAGTATAATACTCACTCACAGACTTTGAATTTTGCTTCAAATTACTGATTTCATTATGCAATTCGGAAATCCTAACTAGATGCCCTTGAGAAAATCGATCTCGCAAATCTCTCCAAGCATCACATGCATTTTCAAGGAAAACTATGCTATTTGCTATAGAAATTGTTACCGAGTTAAGAATCCACAAATGGATCAAGCTATTGCAGCGATCCCAAGCCTCAACGTTTGCATCAGTTGTTGCTGGTACTGGAATTTCACCGCTGACGAATCAAAACTTGTTCTTCGCGACCAAAGCACGCTTCATCGATCTCGCCCAAGTGTTGTAGTTCTTGCCATTCAGAGGTGGATTCACCATTGTTGGTGCGAGATTATCACTTGAATGTGTATAGTAAGGTGATGTTGGATTCTGAGCAGGATCAAGCACCACATGAGGAACAACATTTTGATTATGATTGTGAAGATTCACCATTGTTGCAGATTGCGGAAGCTCTATGATGATTACGCTCTTGATACCATAACAGAAATCTTAACCTAGCTTACAGAGGAAGCTCAAGGAAGAAGAAGAAGAAATTGTATTGAGTCTTTTAGAAATGAATATTCAGATTACAGAGTGTTTATGCTAAACACTATTTATATGGTAAACTCTTAACCATCAGTAGTTATAACTATCCTAACAAACAGACAGCTGGAAACAACTGGAACTAACTAACTACTAACTATTATAAATGAGTCCTTGAACTCTTGCTTTTATTACATACTAGTCCTTGAACACTCTAGTATTTTCACGGTAAAAATGTTTCTAACCTGAATAAGAGCCTTTGAGAAACTCCAAAATGTCTTACACAAGCTTAAACTTCAGAAAATCCAAGATACAAAATTAAAAACACTAAGTCCTATTTATTTTGTGGTGTGATGAGGATGTGGCTGCGTGTAGTGCAAGTGAAAGCAGCGACTTGCAATTTAAAGATAGACAACAACTTAAAGAAAATGGACCACATGGAAAATGAAGATTAATATATATTTTATTTTAGATGATCAGAAGTTGAATACTTTCGTCTAAAATAAACATCTAGAGCACAAAACGAATTGAACCTATTCTTTGTTAAAGTAAATAGCTAATCGGTCTGCCATAGTCTAGATTGAATTTTTGTTAATCCTTACAAACTCTTCAAAGTCATGCCAAGGTAGTACCAGCTATGCTTTGCTTCCACTTGTGATAGCTCAGATGATTCAGACATGGCATCTTTTGACACTGAATTGTCAGAAGATGATGAAAGTGAGAACTGCCTTCAGGCTCCGCGTGGCGTCATCAATGCAATTCATGAGGTGAGAATCTCATAGTTGAATGAGAGGGTTGAAATGTCACACTGCCCCATTTGCATGGAGGACTTAAGAGTTTGTGACCCTGCAACCACACCTACCATTCTGAATGCCTTCTTTATTGGCTTAACAAAAACAAAACCTGTCCCATTTGCAGGATTCAGTTGGATGATTGGGAAGGTTATGTTGATTCTGGAAGCATAGATGACAATAGTTTGAATCCTGGACCTATAATCCCTCCACCACCACCAGTAATTCGTGCTGATACAGTCTGGGACTTCCTTTTTCAATCATCCCCGGATTCACAAGTTAGAGAGAATAATAATGCAGATGAAAACTCAGATGAAGATGCTCACTCTGATAGTGCATATGACGAGTTAGGTGATCCTCATGAAGATGGTGAAATCGTTGGTGTTACCCAATGTTAGTGGTTGACAAATTTATCGGCTAATGTAGATACATATATATAATGAACTTCTGGAATGGTAATATACCTGACTTGTAATTTGGGTTGATTGTAAATTTGCTGAGTATGATAGTTATATGTCACATATTCTCCTGATTTAGACTTTGTGTATGAGTAATGTCCAACTTTTGATAATGAGATGGCTTAGTTCTGAAGCGAAGTGCATATTTAGATACAAACAGTAAACATAAGCAAGGTCCCTTAACTTTTGCAATTGTCCACCATGAATTAAACCTCACCGTGATTTTCCATTATGTATCCAAACATGGACAAATTAATAATGAATACAACAAAAGTATTGGTTTCAATGCCATGTTACTATTGAGAATTTGAAGGAGAAGAACTTGGTTAACTACAATGCATACATATGACAGATACCCAGGCTGGACTGTCGGGCCTACTGCACTTTGATAACTCCAGCTACGATTACAAGTATCGTCCGACCTCAACAAACCAAATAAAGATCTCTTACTAAATGATGTGAAATGGTTTGAGGACAATGCTGAACATATATTTCCCCCATCATAGAGACTAGCTAGTCAAGATATTTCATTAATCAAATATTTTAAAAATAATCTCATCTTCAGTATCATACATTTTCCGGTTTGAATGTTCAATCAATATATGGAATGATCATAAAGGAACAACACAAGTAGAGTTGAAATTTTTCTCCCTCTCTCAAATCATTGTGATTTTCACAGATGTCTCGGTTGATGGAGAGCACCAGCATGGAACCCTTCAATGTATGTTGTGTTCTTAAATATCATCTGCAGTAAAGATCATCTATTAATCAGAACCACAGCTTTTCATGATAGAGTCTTTTACCAAAAGATTATAACTACAGCAGGGGAACCAATGATCCAATTTAAATGCTTTGTTTCTTGCAAAGGAAAAAAGCACATGACATCATCAGATACTTATAGCAAGGTTTTTCAAATCTAAGCTAAGACCATTGTCAGACACTACAGTACCCAGATGATCTCCATGTTGTTTTGTAGTGTCTTCCTTTATCTTCCTTTATCTGCATGATCAAGATTTTCAGCTTCATGCAGAAAGTAAAGACATTTGAAATTGAAAGAAAGCATGCAGTTTTCTTTACCTCTAACTCTAAAAGCAATAATTCTGATGTTTTATGCAATATTTCTTCAACGAATAGCGCTACATCTGCAAAGGAGCTTGATGAATGAGTATTGTCACCTGGTTTCCTCTTTGAGATTTTCTCACTAAAGGATTGTAAGATCAAGTTTTGATCTAGTAGTACAACTCTATGTTTTGATGATTACAAGTTAACCTTTTGATATGAACAATTGTGGTACTCTAACGTGTTTTTCTGAGTGTGCTATTTACAGGCTCTGACCTCTATTCAATCTCACACAAATCAGAAGCACTGTGCTTAAAGAGTGACCCAAGCAACGCTTTCGCATTCACCATGTTCAGTATGAACAGTGGAAAAGCTTTAGAAGTTCTGAAGCTATACAAACTCTGATGTGGACTCAGTCACTAGAAGCTCTGAAGATCCAGAAGTTCTGATAACCAAGAAACA
Source organism: Lotus japonicus (assembly GCF_012489685.1). NCBI lineage: Eukaryota > Viridiplantae > Streptophyta > Magnoliopsida > Fabales > Fabaceae > Lotus > Lotus japonicus. The sequence continues at coordinate 28,548,976 of NC_080041.1, read as the reverse complement.
CTAAAGGTTCAGATGTTCTGATGGTGTAGAAGACTCTGAAGTTGCAGAAGCTGAAAAGTGGAAACTCTGAAGTCCAGAAGCAAGAAACTCTGAAGGCCATGTTCTTCCCTCTGAGTTCAGAATCAGAAGATACAATGGTCAGAGGATCTGTGCTTTCCCTCTGACTCTGATCAACCGGCTTCACAAGTTCCAATATGAAGCATTCCCCTGATCAGAAGTCTCCTAGGTTTAAAGGTCGCGTCGCTATACAAGTACAAAAGCAACTGTACCTTCCTGACGACCTATCTAACGTTCTCAGCCACAGCAGAAGCTGGATTTTCCAGAATTGCCCTCCAACGGTAGCATTTCCCATGCATTGCTCAACCCTAATCCTTGGAGTATATAAGAGGCTGAAGACTGCAAGAAACGGCTAGAAGCATTCACATACGCGCAAGACAATCTTAAATTCTTCTAAGTTTTCTTTCATCTGAAATTCATTGAGTTTACTATTAGCTTTTTAGAAGCAAATCTCTTGTAAACAATTCTTTGATAAATAGTTTGTTTAGTTCCTTTAGGAGATCAAGGTTGATCGGATCCTAGAGAAGACTAAGAGAGTGAATCTTAGTGTGAGCTAAGTCAGTGTAATTCTTAGTCACTTGTAGGTTTCAAGTGCAGTTGTAACTCTTACCTGATTAGTGGATTGCCTTCATTCTAAGAAGGAAGAAATCACCTTAACGGGTGGACTGGAGTAGCTTGAGTGATTTATCAAGTGAACCAGGATAAAATCCTTGTGTGCTTTTCTATCTCTTATCTTTAGCACTTAAGTTCTCAAAAGATTTGTCAAAATCTTTTAGGTGGAAGTTTTATACTGAAAACGTTATTCAAACCCCCCCTTTCTACCGTTTTTCATACCTTCAATTGGTATCAGAGCGCAAGTTCTGATTACCACACCTAACAGTGTTCAGTGATCCGGGCCGGTGTGAAAAACAATGGCTGCCACCACCAGTGAAACTCAAAGAGATGGTTACAATGCAAAGCCTCCTATGTTCGACGGTCAAAGGTTCGAATATTGGAAAGATAGACTGGAAAGTTTCTTTCTGGGTTTCGATGCAGATCTCTGGGATATTATTGTGGATGGCTACGAGCGTCCAGTTGATGCAGATGGCAAGAAGATCCCAAGGTCAGAGATGACTGCAGATCAAAAGAAGCTGTACTCACAACATCACAAAGCAAGAGCAATTCTTCTAAGTGCTATTTCCTATGAAGAGTACCAGAAGATTACAGATCGTGAGTTCGCGAAAGGCATTTTCGAATCTCTGAAGATGTCTCATGAAGGAAACAAGAAAGTTAAAGAATCAAAGGCATTGTCTTTGATCCAAAAGTATGAATCCTTCATCATGGAGCCAAATGAGTCCATTGAAGAAATGTTCTCCAGATTTCAGTTGCTTGTAGCTGGCATACGACCTCTCAACAAGAGCTACACAACAAAAGATCATGTCATAAGGGTCATCAGGTGTCTTCCTGAAAGTTGGATAACTTTAGTGACTTCAATAGAGCTCACGAGAGACGTTGAGAATATGAGTTTAGAAGAACTCATCAGCATTTTGAAATGCCATGAGCTGAAGCGCTCAGAGATGCAAGATCTGAGGAAAAAGTCCATAGCCTTGAAATCCAAATCTGAAAAGGCTAAGGTTGAGAAGTCAAAAGCTCTTCAAGCTGAAGAAGAGGAATCTGAAGAAGCATCAGAAGATTCTGATGAAGATGAGCTGACTCTGATCTCCAAGAGACTCAACCGAATCTGGAAGCACAGGCAGAGCAAGTACAAAGGCTCTGGAAAGGCAAAAGGAAAGTCTGAATCCTCAGGCCAGAAGAAGTCCTCAATTAAGGAAGTCACATGCTTCGAGTGCAAAGAATCAGGGCACTACAAAAGTGACTGTCCAAAGTTGAAGAAGGACAAGAAGCCAAAGAAGCACTTCAAGACGAAGAAGAGTCTGATGGTGACATTTGATGAATCAGAGTCAGAGGATGTTGACTCTGATGGTGAAGTCCAAGGACTCATGGCTATTGTCAAAGACAAAGGAGCAGAGTCAAAGGAAGCTGTTGACTCTGACTCAGAATCAGAAGGAGATCCTAACTCAGACGATGAAAATGAGGTATTCGCTTCTTTCTCTACCTCTGAACTAAAACATGCTTTGTCTGATATCATGGATAAGTATAACTCTTTATTGTCTAAGCATAAGAAGCTGAAAAAGAACTTATCTGCTGTTTCCAAGACTCCTTCTGAACATGAGAAAATTATTTCTGATTTGAAAAATGATAATCATGCCTTGATCAATTCTAACTCTGTGCTTAAGAACCAAATTGCTAAGTTAGAAGAAATTGTTGCATGTGATGCCTCTGATTGTAGAAATGAATCTAAGTATGAAAAGTCTTTTCAAAGATTCCTAGCTAAAAGCGTGGATAGAAGCTTAATGGCTTCAATGATCTATGGCGTAAGCAGAAATGGAATGCATGGCATTGGCTATTCTAAACCAATTAGAAATGAGCCCTCTGTGTCTAAAGCTAAATCCTTATATGAATGCTTTGTTCCCTCTGGTACCATATTGGCTGATCCTGTACCTGCTAAAGTTGCTAAAAACCCTCTTAAAAAGGGATCTTTCTCTATGACTAAATATCATGCAAATATTCCTTTAAAATATCATGTTGAGACACCCAAGGTGATCAGAACCTCTGGGGTAACTAACAAGAAAGGACCCAGAAAGTGGGTACCTAAGGACAAGATTATCTATGTTGCAGATATCCTTGATAGCTCCACTGAAACACCAATCATGGTATCTGGACAGTGGATGCTCGCGTCACATGACGGGAGAAAGGCGTATGTTCCGAGAGCTGAAACTTAAGCCTGGAGGCGAAGTTGGCTTTGGAGGAAATGAAAAGGGTAAAATTGTTGGTACTGGTACTATTTGTGTAGATAGTAGTCCATGCATTGATAATGTGTTATTAGTAGACGGCTTAACACATAACTTATTGTCTATAAGTCAATTAGCTGACAAGGGTTATGATGTTATATTCAATCAAAAGTCCTGCCGGGCTGTAAGTCAGATCGATGGCTCTGTTCTATTTAACAGCAAGAGGAAGAACAACATTTATAAGATCAGATTATCTGAGTTGGAGGCTCAGAATGTGAAGTGTCGTCTGTCTGTTAATGAAGAGCAGTGGGTATGGCATAGACGGTTAGGGCATGCCAGTATGAGAAAGATTTCTCAGCTGAGCAAGCTAAACCTTGTCAGGGGCTTACCCAATCTGAAGTTCGCTTCAGACGCTCTTTGTGAAGCATGTCAGAAAGGCAAATTCACAAAAGTCCCTTTCAAGGCAAAGAATGTTGTCTCAACCTCAAGGCCGTTAGAACTTCTGCATATCGACCTTTTTGGACCAGTGAAAACTGAGTCTATAGGTGGCAAGAGATATGGGATGGTTATCGTTGATGACTATAGCCGCTGGACATGGGTAAAGTTTCTAACCCGCAAGGATGAGTCTCATGCTGTGTTCTCTACCTTCATTGCTCAAGTGCAAAACGAGAAGGCTTGTAGGATTGTGCGTGTCAGAAGTGACCATGGTGGAGAGTTTGAGAATGACAAGTTTGAGAGTCTGTTTGATTCCTATGGAATTGCACATGATTTCTCTTGTCCCAGAACTCCTCAACAAAATGGTGTTGTTGAGAGGAAGAACAGAACTCTTCAGGAGATGGCTAGAACCATGCTCCAAGAAACTGGCATGGCTAAGCACTTTTGGGCAGAGTTTAGCTAGTCTTAAGAGGATCCGTAGATCAGCTTCTTAAGAGGATACTAGTGAGAAAATCAGTGTATTGTTAGTCACTTAGCAGGTAGCAAAGTGCAGTTGTAACACTCATTGATTTTAGTGAATTACCTTCATCAGAAGAAGGAAGAAATCACCTTCACAGGTGGACTGGATTAGCTTGAGCTTTTATCTCAAGTGAACCAGGATAAAATACTTGCGTGCTTTACTTCTTATCCTTCAGCACCTAGTTCTTATCTTTGAGTTTTGAGAAAGTTCTAAAAGTATACCCTTTATTCAAAAACTCTATTCAAACCCCCCCTTTCTAGTGTTTTTCGCACCTTCACCATTTGCCTCAATGCGTTCTTTACCAAACATCATGTGCTAAAATCCTGAACAAAATGGGATTGCCGAACGAAAAAATCGTCACCTTGTTGTTTAGGACACTTTTAATCCATAGAAGCATTCCTCTTTTTTTTTTGGGGGCGGGGGGTGGGAAATGTCCTCACTGCTTGTTACCTAATTAATCAGATGTCGTCTTCTGTCCCTGATAACCAAGTACACTTATTATGTGTGCTTCCTCAACAGGTCGGTCTTGCATTACCTACATCTCAAGTCTTGGGCATAGAGGTTGCATAATCCATATCAATGTTAATTATAGATTATTAGGCTGGTCTGCTGTGATTAGCATTAGGCCTAATTGTAACCACTATTTTATTATGTTTTTATAGTTGGTACATTTTCTGGTGTACTTAGTTTGTAACTGTAGTCCCTCATTAAACTGTATAGAAATTGATTTATGTCTATTTAAGAAAGCAAGGCCAACTAAAAGCCACATAGTTTTCCAAAAAAAAAATTGGTACTGTGTCAAAGATCAAAAGATGACAGAGATTACAAGAAAGTTGTTTAAGAAAACTGTGTGGCTCTTAGTTGGTCTTGCTTTCTTAGATATATAGAAATCAATTTTTGTACCGTTACAAGAGAGACTACAGTTACAAATTAATTACACAAGAAAATATAACAGCCATAAAAACACAATAAATTAATGGTTAAAATTAGGCCTAATACTAATTACAGCAGACCAGCCTAATAATCTATAGTTAATGTCCTGCTGACATTGACAATCCAAACTAGTGAGTGTGATTTCTTAGAGGAAGTATCTCGGGGATATTTTGGAGGACACAAGATTGTTAAATGCCAAGCCAATTGAAACTCCTATATATGGATCCCAATGTCAAATTTTTGCCAACTCAAGAGCTTAGTTTTAGAGAAATATGAGATTAGTTGGAAAATTGAATTACCTCACTTTCACATGTCCAGATATTTTGGGATGTTGTGATTCGCATACTAAGTATATCAAACGAGCTCCAAAAAAAGGTTTATTGTATTAAGACAAGGGTCATATACGAGTTGTAGGATACTAAGATGCAGATTGGGCAGGTTCTCCCCTGTTAGGCGATCCACCTCTGGGAATTGTATTTTCCTTAGTGATAACTTAATCCCCTGTTAGGAGATGAAGTGCAAAAGTAAAATATTGAGCCATAGGTATAGCTACTTGTGAACATATACAGCTCAAAAAATTGCTTCAAGACCTGAGATTTAGGGAATATTTCAAAGATGATACTTATTGATGACAATCAGGTTCCATGAGAGGACCAAACATATTGAGATTGAGCGTCATTTTACGAAGAGAAGATTTTATCCGGAGATATAAACACTAGATTCGTCAATTCAAATGATTAGTTCATTAACATTTTCACCAAGTCTTTGAGAGGTTTTCGAGTTAATTATATTTATAACAAGCTTGGTTCATATGGCATATATGTTAAAGCTTTAGGGAGTGTTAGATATCTTGTATTTATAATTATTAGGTAACATAATCAGGTAAATAGGAAAACTAGGATATTATGTATTTATGGTGCCTATTATATATAATGACCTCCGTTGTGTAGTTGAGACATGTGGATTCAGTCTAATGTCTCTACTCTCTCGGTTTCTCCTTATTCAACAAGTAGTACCCAAAAGCCACTTTGGGCCTTCACTAATCCACAGTTAAGCTAGGTAGATTACCCGAGAGGGTAAACTCTTTCCTCGATTGATTTTCCATTTATACGACTCAAACCTTAACTCAGAGGAAGCAAGCTCTTTGCCGCTCAAACCAACAGATCTTATGCAAGTTCTTCTATGGAAAAAATTATAAACCTCGAGAAATGTTGTAGTGCTTTTCCCAAAACCTACAAATATGAGTTTCTCATTAAGAGACTTGACAAACCAACACCTTTCTTAGGTCTAAAATAAACCTGACAACAAACCAAGCAGTCCCTTTTGGAATCATCCAAACCTGACCAAAGGAAATCCCTAAAAAAATGTTAGGTAGGCTGCCCGATATCCGTAAAATATAACAACTGTTCAATCTTGGGCAAGAGCTAAAGCTTTTGACTGATTCATATCAAACATATTAAGCGGAATTGTCAATTTTTACTTGAAATTGTCTTGGACCTATTATCCCCAGAAACTAGGTTTCCATCTGTAGGAACTTGTGATGAAGGTTGTGTTTGTGGTAGGTTGGGCAAAACTATTGAGCTAGATGGAACTAGTGCAGCTAAATCAGGTGGTTGATCTTTACCCACTGAAGGATTAGCCTACAAGGGGATCAAGAAAACATCTGATGACTACTAATGGCTAATAGGTTAACTAACAAGAAAAGAGACAGGAAGTGCCCACAAACTAACTACCAATGACTAATAGGTTAACTCTGAATAACAGAAGAGTGTTTTCTCCCCATAAGTTTTCAATACAAGTTACCTTAAAAAATATATTTTTACTCATCCCGCCCCCCAAATGGCCAACATACTTTTCCTGCAGGAAAAATGAATACAAAATCAGGGGTGTTCTGGGAGACGCTCCAAACGATCACCCCCTGGGTCGATCACATTGTCTCCTTAACCGGCCAAGACTAGGGACGATCAACCCCGACCGACCAACTAAGTAATTACGGATCAGTGACCGAGGCAAAGGCACGGAGCTCGAGGATGTACTAGGCACTCATGACCGCCTCGAACCACGCAATCCTACTCTCTATAAAAGCCAAGGCATGGAGAACTAAGGTACACATTATTTTATCTCATATCTAAGTCCCCTTAACCCACGTTCTAACTTGAGCGTCAGAGTGTCATCGCAGGGACCCCTCCCGGGCACGACGAACAATGGAGCACTACCAAGACCATCATTTCGCCACCCCCTCACCGGAGTTTCGCCGATTCCTCCTCTATCAACATCCCCTGGTCGGTTTTCCCCGATCAAGGGGGACGAAAACAAAATGTATGAACACAATAAGCACCAAATAACAGTGCATCATGGAAATTGAATATGAAGCTCATGAGTAACACAAAGAAAAAGCTGAGTCCCATAAGGAAAGATGATTCAAAGAGAAATCACCAAATAACAGTGCATCATGGAAATCTAGGTGCATGATCATGATAAGCAATGACAAAGCATATTGTCGTGACAGGGAAAACGAAGCACAGCCAGATGAAAAGCAAAGCTAGGAAATTCAAATTGAACATTTGAAAGCAAATAGGGTAGCGAAGAACACAAAAAAATAGCACCTTTAACCGCACAAGAAGTTGTTCCTGTTTTTTGTCAAAGATATATGGAATAAAACCCCAAGGGTTGCCAAATGGCACTTACAAACATGCGAGAATAAATCTCTAAGAGTGCATCTGCAATGCACAAAACATAAGAAAATGAAAGACTAAGCATGCACACTCAAGCTGACATATTCAGCATAGAAACATGATGTAAAAACCCTAAGGGCCAAACAGTGACCTCATAAAACCCAAAAACCAGAGAAACAAAATGACTTCTGAGCGAAAAGAAAAACAACTCCTTTGACAAGCTCTCCCAATAATACAACTTGACCAGCTCTGCAGGAGTTGTAAACAGTGCGACAGCAAGGAAGTCCATCTCGAACTAGGCGACACCGATGGGGTCAAATGAGAATCTCTGGGACCTGGGAGAGAAGAAGCTTCTAAAGACTCCATATATGCCTTAGTTGCAATAGTCTTGGCAAACAGAGGTATCCACCATGGCAGGGAGATGGCAAAGATGGTGAAAATGAAGGCACCACCGCAACTAGATCTGGGAGGAGCAGAGGGGAGTGGTGGTGGACGTCAGCCACAGAAAGTGGTTCGGTGGTGGTTGGTTGCTGAGACTGGCGGGAAATCTGTTGATGGGAGAAGAAGATGGCAGGTGGGTAGTCTCAGATCTGTACTTGCGGCGAGATGGCGGCTTAGAAAAGCTTTTGACGGTGAGAAGGCGGTGGTGATCCAGATCTGCAGCTGACAGTGGGGTGGTGGCGGAGTAGCAGGTCGGTGATGGAGAAAGAGGAATATGGTCGATGCTGCTTTAGATCTGCTGGTAAAAAGATGGGTGGATGGGTTGTGGTGAGCAAAATTGCGGAGGAAGGATGGTGGTGATGGAAGAAACAAGAGGAAAAGAGAAAAAAAAAACCCACTTATTTGGGTAAATAAACCACCTAGTGTGGTAGAAAACTCACCTAAAGTGAGAGAAACCCACCTAAAGTGAGAGAAACCCACCTCTTGTGGGATCAAAACTTACCATCAGCAGGAAAAGAATCTCCCTAATGGAGGAGAAGATCCCCCAAGGAGGAGAAGCAACAGATCTTGAGAAAACCCTAGCGCAGCTCTTTTTTTTTTTAGATGACGCTAAGAAGCTGTTCCTTTGAAAAGCACATTAATTTCTGCATAATGGAACATGCCCCATACCTTACAAGTTACAAGGTGTTTATTTTTTTTTGACAACTAGGTGTTGTTTTGGTCAACGGTTCATAGACTCAAGAAAAGGTGTTGGGCCAGGCCCAACAGAGAGCAAAGTGTTACCCAAATTATAATAAAGCCTAAGATAAACGCTTGATTTTATTATAGGCAAATATTAGTGGTTAATTGTTAGTAAGTAAGAAAAATCCCTTCAAATTTTCTTTCCAGGATTCGAACCCTGAACTTTCCCCTCCCCAGCCCTTATGTCCCCTAGCTCTTACCACTTGAGCTAACCCTCGGGGACAAGATAAACACTTGATGACTAGAGAATCTAACCATGTACATTATAGATCAAAAGAATCTAAACGGTAAATACTACGGTAGCATTTGGTGACGGAACGGAACAGAATGCTACTTGATGATTTTTAAATCTCTAAAAGCATAAGTTAATATATGTTAGACTACAATAATTAAAATCATTTTTTATCATCTCTCATCTTTCATGGACTGGGCGAGACCCCTGGGCCCTCGCCCAGGGTCGTTTGCCTAAGGGCGACGCACGAGCCAGGGAGTTGGGCCTCCCTAGAGAGGCCCAACCGGCCCACTTAGGACAGATAAGGACGCTAGGCCCAACCTTTAGTCTACAAATAGGGGACGGTTACCAATTGTAAGGGACTCTTGGCTCATTTATGAAATAACAAGATAGAAATTCAGTTACTCTTTCTCTCTCTAGCGGTTAGAACTTCTCTCTCTAAGAATTCATATCACTTTCCTCACACTTTAGGTACTATACCCCTACTCTATGTTCTTGGATAGAACATTTGGCGCCGTCTGTGGGGATCGGTAGATTTCAATTCCCGAACTACGTGGATCATGATTCAGTTGTGTGAAGCTCGTTTTTCTGTGCGATTTTTCTTCAGTTGTCTTGGTGGATCGTGACTTGGTTCCCACGTGATTGCAATTTGATTTCGAGAAGTTCGATTTTCTGTGATATTTTCCGCGATTCGAAGACTTTTGGTTGAATTCTCGGTTCATCAACAGAGCCTGATGGAGCCATCTCGCCAACGACGTAGCAAGAAACCGGAACGAAGCTGCGTTTCTTCCCCGCGCACCCCGAGGTTAGATAGATATCGCCGTGCAGAAGCACGCCATGCTCTGAGTGGCGACTTAAGATTGCAAAATGAGTGTCTGCAAGAGCAATTGAGGTACTATCACCTTTGGCAGTGGAATCAAGAGAAGGAGGAAGCTGAGGCTGCTGCCGAGGTTAAACCTTTCTCGGCGGTAATACGAGAGGTGACCGTACTGGACGGTATGACAAACCTCGTGTTGGAAAGGTACGACGGGAAAACCGATCCGAAGGATCATCTACTTCGTTTCAATGCAAAGATGGCGATGAGCTCGGTTTCTGACGCGGTAAAGTGTAGAATGCTTTCATCCACATTCCGTGGTGCAGCTATGGATTGGTTTATGGCTTTGCCTCAAGGATCCCTAGCCAGGTTCCGCTACCTCTCATCAAAATTCCTTGACCATTTCTCTGCGAGAGCGATCAAGGATCTGTTTGATATTCGGCAGGGGGAGCGTGAAAGCTTGAAACAGTATATAAACCGATACAGCGCCACGTTCGCGAGGTTCGAAGAATTGAAGCCACGCGTGTGCGTGTGCGCTTTCAAAGTTGGTTTGTCTCGAGGAAAGTTTAGCTGCGAATTGAGTAGGGAGCTAGCATTTTCAATGACGGAAGTCCGGGCCCGAGAGCAAGACTACATCTTAGAAGAGGAAATTGAGGCGCACAAGAGGAAGAACGAGAGGGCAGCGAAGGTGTCGCTAGCGAGGAAACGGATACAGGATGAGGAAGCGGGTCACGAGCAGAGGGTCAAGGAAGCTGGCCGATTTGTTAAGAAAAACTAGGGAGGGCTGCCCAGTTCGGGAAGAAAAAACGTAGGTGTAAGATCAAGTCTTGATCGAGTAGTACAACTCTATGTTTTGATGATTACAAGTTAACATTTGAGTATGAACAATTATGGTACTCTAACGTGTTTTTCTGAGTGTGCTATTTACAGGCTCTGACCTCAATTCAATCTCACACAAATCAGAAGCACTGTGCATAAAGAGTGACCCAAGCAACGCTTTCGCAACATCTATGTTCACTCTGAACAGTAGAAATGCTTCAGAAGATCTGAAGTTATACAAGCTCTGATATGGACTCAGTCACTTGAAGTTCTGAAGATGCAGAAGTTCTGACAAGCAAGAAACTCTGAAGGTTCAGATGTTCTGATGGTCTAGAAGACTCTGAAGATCCAGAAGCAAGATACTCTGAAGACCATGTACTTCCCTCGTTCAGAATCAGAAGATACAACGGTCAGAGGATCTGTGCTTTCCCTCAGACTCTGTTCAACCGGCTTCACAAGTTCCAACACTACACCAAAAAAAGGGCTTTTACAGCGCTTAATTTCGCCCTTTTACAGCGGTTTTGAGCGGGTTTGAACCGCTGTAGATCTCGCCGCTGTAAAAGACTTTACAGCGGTTCAAACCGCTGTAAAAGATCCCTTATTTACAGCGGTTTTGTATAATAACCGCTGTAAGTGAACATCTTTAATAGCGGTTTTATAATTAAAACCGCCGTAATTCGTCTCTCTATTACAGCGGTTTATTGTGGAACCGCTATAAAAAGTCTTTTTCTTTTATTCCTATATACCATCACCTACCATGCTAGTTCAGTCATAAAATCAACAATTTCTAAAGCATATCAACCACGTCCTTAACTTCACCTATCTCTAAATCATGAAATTACAAACTATTGTGTATTTTATTGTAAAGTACAGAATTGTAAAGTACAGAAAAAAGAAAGGGTAAAACTTACATGCAGTACCGCAGGTGCAGTACATGTTGTTGCCCAATCAGAATTTGACATATGGCTTTAATTTCTACAACTGTTGTCCCCGTTCAAATAAATTTGACGCCGTTAAGGAGAGAAAAAAAAAATTCACCTTTCAAACCGCTTAAAGGAAAAGTTGTAGCCCCCTCCCCCCGGTCCTGCTCTTCAATCCTTTCTCGAACCTTCTCAAAACTTTGAATACAAATTCTGTTGCATTGATCAAGGTACCAGACACTGTTGCAGGTTTCTTTCCATCAATGACTGCAGCAAGTCCTTGAATTTTCAAGATTTACTTGTTTACAAAATTGAAAAGGTTGATGTCACAGCAAGCACAAGTGAAGTGACCATGGTTTCCCCTGTTGCGAAAGTGGATCTAGAATTCAGTACTCTTTAATTTCAACTTCATGTCAATCAACATTGAATTGAATGGGATCGCTCTCTTATTAACCGGTGGATTTGGGATCCCTCAAACTAGAGCGACCCAATCTCAAATATTGGATTTGTTCCTGCACTTTTTATCCTCTGCATGAATGGTGAAAAAACAATGGTCGATGATAAACAGAAAGATAGTTAACAAAACGGAAAGGATAAGAGAAACGAAACAATAGCTAACTCAGAGTTAACAGAAATAATCACGGTTGAGTTACTAGATCTAATGTGCAATTAAAGTAACCTAGGTGTCACATTTTTATTGGAGAACAGTACCAACCATACATATGGTACTGTATCTAAGTTTTTCCCAAAAGAAATATGGAATACAGAAAAGTAACTAACCCATAAGCAAGTTTTTAACTGTTGTTAGCAAGTTTTTAAAGGAAGGGGAATCTATGCATGACATGAGAGAGCCCGTTTGGAGCAATTTATTGGCATTCAAGAGAATAAGCTATATTTCCTAGTTCATACCAATAGGTGTAATTTTCAATCGAGCAAAAGTTTCATGCTCTGGCTCTTTCCTCAAAATGTCAGCTGCTATTGGGTCGGGCTGAACACCTTGCAGATCACCAGAAACACTATGAGAACGGATCATACTTGAAGCAGTGATTGCCATCTGCTCTCCATTAGTATTAACATGATTAGGTAAAGTCTCGTATGGATTTTTACCTTCAGCCCCCTGCATGCATTTCAAAATCAATCTTAAAAGGTAATTCAATTTGTTTACCTTAGTGAATATAGAACACTGCATCATATTAGCACAGCTAAAAAGTATTGAGAGAAAAGCTAGAGTGATTGCAAGCCCAGCAGGAGAGGGAAGGGCAAGGAGGAGAAATTGGAGTCGCTGGCCTAGCACTTGCAACAGGAGATTTGGGAGAAGTTGGTCTTAAAATATTCCTCTTAAAGGAACCAGTATTCGTAGATTTTCCTGCGAGAAACATATCTTAGTCTGGAAAAAAAGTTGAGATTAACCCATATCTTAGTCTTCTATAACATCTTGTCATCTTCTTCTATCATGTTAACATCATAGAACATAACCAAAACAACAAAAAACAAAGCCAATAATAAAAATACACAAGAAAAAACAACAGAATCAATTCATTCCAACCCGTTTGAAATTGACTTCAATGTCTCTAATTACACTAAAAATGTGAAGTGAAAAATCCACACTCCTTAAGTGAGAAATCACAACTTGATACACATTCCAAGCTGCGGAAACAGATCAAAAAGAGATTAACACACAGCTGAACCAATTGAACACCAAAAATTTGCCAGATTATAGCTCAAGCTCAATACACAGTCACTGTGATAATCATTGAATCAACTCAATATCATCATAAAACCATGAGCACAACCATACCTTCACGGAGCGTGTGCAGCCGCGGAAGCCCAGCCGGAATCCCCTCAACGTGCATCAGCCCGTTCCTCTTCTCTTCCCCATCCAGCCCGCCGTCGATCGTCGTAACATCCGGCAGCCGATCACTCTTTCACAAAATTAAAGGAATAAAATAACTCTAGAATTGACAATAGAACAACATTGTGCTTTCCATTAAAAGACAATAAGGAAGAACAAGTACAGCCCCCACTAGAGCATAACCCAGCTACCACAAGTAAACACCATACTATACTTTCAAACAAACACATACCTATCTGTTCACCATTTAACATATTGGCAACCCTCTTAGCAACTATTTTATCGGTAAATTCGACCCATCTACACAATCACACAGAAAAACACAATGATCAAACTCAAAACTACTTTAGCCAACAATTTCAATCAGATATCAATCCAATTCCAATAACAACCTTCCAAATAAATTATAACAGGCTTAAATCAGAAACAAAGTAAACAAACAAACCTAACCTTCCACCACCGTGAGGGGCCAATGTGCAGGGGAGGAGGATGAAGAGGCGAGGCCTTCTCGCAAGGATGCGTTTGGAAGGCGTGGAGGAGAAATTGGAGTCGCTGGCCTTCCTCAGCGTTAACAGATCGAGGATGGAGAACCACTGACCTCAGTTCTGCGGCCAAGAACCTTGAGCCAAAGTGTTGGACTATGAAAAACAAGAGCGGCAGCGGCGCGCCAGGGACGGTGGCGGCACGATGGGGTGTAGGGGTTGAGAGAAGGAGCACAGCGGTTGAGAGAGACTGAGGTAGCACCATCGAGATAGAACGAAACTGATAAGGGTTTACGGGATTTGGGTAAAGTTATTGGGTTCTGCAATTTTACGAAATCAATTGATAAATATTAACAAATCGAAACAATAACATAAATCTTATCTGAGTCCAGTGGAAAGTGGTTTTGAAATAGCCTAAGGTATCCGGGTTCGAATCTCATATGAAACAAATTTAAAATCCAAGATTTATTTTTTACTTATCTTTTAAAGCGCTTACTTAAACGAACCGCTGTAAAAGCCTATCAACCGCTCCGTGTTTTTGTTTTTACAGCGGTTGAGACCTGAACCGCTCTTAATAGGGAACAATTTTACAGCGGTTTATTTAAGAAAACGCTGTAATAGCCCATCATCCGCTCCGTGTTTGTGTTTTTACAGAGGCTGCCACCTGAACCGCTGTAAAAGGGGCGCTGTAAAAGCCCTTTTCTGGTGTAGTGCAACATGAAGCATTCCCCTGATCAGAAGTCTCCTAGGTTTAAAGGTCAAGTCACTATCCAAGTACAAAAGCAAATGTACTATCCTGACGACCTACCTAACATTCTCAGCCACAACAGAAGCTGGAATTTCCAGAACTGCCCTCCAACGGTAGCATTTCCATGCAGCGTTCAAACCCTAATCCTTGGGGTATAAATAGAGGCTGAAGATTGAAAAAACCTATATTCAAAAACCTTCTAAGCATTCTTTCATCTGAATTCATTGTGTTTACTATTAGCTTTTCAGAAGCAAATCCTTTGCAAACATTCTTTCTTAAACAGTTGTTTAGTTACCTCTAGGAGATCAAGGTTGATCGGATCCTAGAGAAGACTAAGAGAGTGAATCTTAGTGTGAGCTAAGTCAGTGTAATTGTTAGTCACTTGTAGGTTTCAAGTGCAGTTGTAACACTTTACCTGATTAGTGGATTGCCTTAATTCTAAGAAGGAAGAAATCACCTTAACGGGTGGACTAAATTAGCTTGAGGGATTTATCAAGTGAACCAAGATAAAAATCCTTGTGTGCTTTTCTATCTCTTATCTTTAGCACTTAGTTCTCGAAAGATTGGTTAAAATCTTTAAGGTGGAAGTTTTATCTTGAAAACGTTATTCAAACCCCCCCTTTCTACCGTTTTTCATACCTTCAATTGGTATCAGAGCGCAAGTTCTGATTACCACACCTAACAGTGTTCAGTGCTCCGGGCCGGTGTGAAAAACAATGGCTACCACCAGTGAAACTCAAAGAGATGGTTACAATGCTAAGCCTCCCATGTTCGACGGTCAAAGGTTCGAATATTGGAAAGATAGACTTGAAAGTTTCTTTCTGGGTTTTGATGTAGATCTCTGGGATATTATTGTGGATGGCTATGAGCGTCCAACTGATGAAGAAGGCAAGAAGATCCCAAGGTCAGAGATGACTGCAGATCAAAAGAAGCTTTACTCGCAACATCACAAAGCTAGAGCAATTCTTCTAAGTGCTATTTCTTATGAAGAGTACCAGAAGATTACAGATCGTGAGTTTGCAAAAGGCATCTTTGAATCCCTGAAGATGTCTCATGAAGGAAACAAGAAAGTCAAAGAATCGAAGGCATTGTCTTTGATCCAAAAGCATGAATCCTTCATCATGGAGCCAAACGAGTCCATTGAAGAAATGTTTTCCAGATTTCAGTTGCTGGTAGCTGGAATACGACCTCTCAACAAGAGCTACACAACAAAAGATCATGTCATAAGGGTCATCAGAAGTCTTCCTGAAAGCTGGATGCCCTTGGTGACTTCAATAGAGCTCACAAGAGATGTTGAGCGTATGAGTTTAGAAGAACTCATCAGCATACTGAAGTGTCATGAGCTGAAGCGCTCAGAGATGCAAGATCTGAGGAAGAAGTCAATAGCCTTAAAATCCAAATCTGAGAAGGCTAGAGCAGAGAAGCCAAAAGCCCTTCAAGCTGAAGCAGAAGAATCTGAAGAAGCATGAGAAGATTCTGATGAAGGTGAGCTGACTCTGATCTCAAAAAGACTCAACCGTATCTGGAAGCACAGGCAGAACAAGTACAAAGGCTCTGGAAAGACCAAAGGAAAGTCTGAATCCTCAGGTCAGAAGAATTCCTCAATTAAGGAAGTCACATGCTTTGAGTGCAAGGAATCAGGGCACTACAAAAGTGACTGTCCAAAACTAAAGAAGGACAAGAGGCCAAAGAAGCTCTTCAAGACCAAGAAAAGTCTGATGGTGACTTTTGATGAATCAGAGTCAGAGGATGTTGACTCTGATGGTGAAGTCCAAGGACTCATGGCCATTGTCAAAGACAAAGGAGCAGAGTCAAAGAAAGCTGTTGACTCTGACTCATAATCAGAAGGAGATCCTAACTCAGACGATGAAAATGAGGTATTCGCTTCTTTCTCAACCTCTGAACTGAAACATGCTTTGTCTGACATTATGGATAAGTATAACTCTTTATTGTCTAAGCATAAGAAGTTGAAAAAGAACTTATCTGCTGTTTCTAAAACTCCTTCTGAACATGAGAAATTTATTTCTGATTTGAAAAATGATAACCATGCTTTAGTTAATTCTAACTCTGTTCTTAAGAATCAGATTGTTAAGTTAGAAGAAGTTATTGCTTGTGATGCCTCTGATAGTAAGCATGAATCTAAGTATGAAAAATCTTTTCAAAGATTCCTGGCTAAAAGCGTAGATAGAAGCTTGATGGCTTCATTGATCTATGGCGTGAGAAGAAATGGAATGCATGGCATTGGCTATTCTAAACCAATTAGAAATGAGCCTTCTATGCCTAAAGCTAAATCTTTGTATGAATGCTTTGTTCCCTTTGGTACCATATTGCCTGATCCTTTACCTGCTGAAGTTGCTAAACCTCCTCTTAAAATGGGATCTTTCTTCATGTCTAAATATCATGCAAAAATTCCTTTACATTATCATGTTGAGAAACCCAAGGTGATCAGAACCTCTGGGGTAACTAACAAGAAAGGACCCAGAAAGTGGGTACCAAAGGATAAGATTATCTATGTTGCAGATATCCTTGATAGCTCCACTGAAACACCAGTCATGGTATCTGGACAGTGGATGCTCGCGTCACATGACGGGAGAAAGGCGTATGTTCCAAGAGCTAAAACTTAAGCCTGGAGGTGAAGTTGACTTTTGTGGCAACGAAAAGGGTAAAATTGTTGGTACTGGTACTATTTGTGTAGATAGTAGTCCATGCATTGATATTGTTTTATTGGTAGACGGCTTAACTCATAACTTATTGTCTATAAGTCAATTAGCTGACAAGGGTTATGATGTTATCTTTAATCAAAAGTCCTGCCGGGCTGTAAGTCAGATCGATGGCTCTGTTCTGTTTAACAGCAAGAGGAAGAACAACATCTATAAGATGAAATTATCTGAGTTGGAGGCTCAGAATGTGAAGTGCCTTCTGTCTGTTAATGAAGAGCAATGGGTATGACATAGACGGTTAGGGCATGCCAGTATGAGAAAGATTTCTCAGCTGAGCAAGCTAAACCTTGTCAGGGGCTTGCCCACTCTGAAGTTCGCTTCAGACGCTCTTTGTGAAGCATGTTGAAAGGCAAATTCACAAAAGTCCCTTTCAAGGCAAAGAATGTTGTCTCAACCTCAAGGCCGTTGGAACTTCTGCATATCGACCTTTTTGGACCAGTGAAAACTGAGTCTTTAGGTGGCAAGAGATATGGGATGGTCATTGTTGACGACTATAGCCGCTGGACATGGGTAAAGTTTCTAACCCGCAAGGATGAGTCTCATGCTGTGTTCTCTACCTTCATAGCCCAAGTGCAAAACGAGAAGGCTTGTAGGATTGTGCGTGTCAGAAGTGACCATGGTGGAGAGTTTGAGAGTCTGTTTGATTCCTATGGAATTGCACATGATTTCTCTTGTTCCAGGACTCCTCAACAAAACGGTGTTGTTGAGAGGAAGAACAGAACTCTTCAGGAGATGGCTAGAACCATGCTCCAAGAAACTTGCATGGCTAAGCACTTTTGGGCAGAGGCAGTAAACACAGCGTGTTACATTCAGAACAGAATCTCTGTAAGACCAATTCTGAATAAGACTCCCTATGAATTGTGGAAGAACATAAACCCAACATTTCTTACTTTCATCATTTTGGTTGTGTTTGTTATGTTCTTAATACTAAGGATAGATTGCATAAATTTGATGTTAAGTCTTCAAATGTCTATTACTTGGTTACTCTGAGAGATCTAAAGGTTTTAGATTCTATAATACTGATGCTAAAACAATTGAAGAATCTATTCATGTTAGATTTGACGATAAGCTTGACTCTGACCAGGCAAAGCTAGTTGAGAAACTTGCAGATTTAAGTATAAGTGTTTCTGACAAAGGCAAAGCTCCAGAGGAAGATGAATCAGAAGAAGAAGCTGGTCCCTCTGATTGGAACAAAGTGTCCATGTAATTGGAACAAAATGGGTGTTCAGAAACAAGCTGAATGAGAAAGGAGATGTAGTCAGAAACAAGGCAAGGCTAGTTGCTCAAGGCTACAGCCAGCAGGAAGGAATAGACTACACAGAAACATTTGCTCCAGTAGCAAGACTAGAAGCAATCAGACTGTTGATCTCCTTCTCAGTGAATCACAACATAATTCTACATCAGATGGATGTTAAGAGTGCCTTCCTAAATGGATACATATCAGAGGAAGTCTATGTTCATCAACCCCCAGGTTTTGAGGATGAGAAGAACCCAGACCATGTGTTCAAGTTGAAGAAATCACTCTATGGTCTGAAGCAAGCTCCCAGAGCATGGTATGAGAGACTCAGCTCATTCCTTCTGGAGAATAAGTTTGTAAGGGGTAAAGTAGATACAACTTGTTGGAACATGTTGCCATGCATTTTGTCAAAACAACCGATTGTCGAAGCAGATGCCGTGGCCTTTGATCTCGTGAAGCTAGGGCATCAGTCCTCAGCTTGTGTTTCTGTTGTGGGCCCTCTGAAGATTTGCTGAAGATATGTTTTTGAGTTACTTGAGGAGCAAGTAGCTATTCCAGAAGGGTTTATTTGTTGGGTTGTTATTTGTTGAAACAATCTTTGTTAAAAGATTGGTTTCTATCTTTACTTGTGCAATAAGAAACCGAATCTATCAAGATTGCGTTTTGAATTGCTGTTACTGCAATCTGTTTCTTCAGCCCGTGCCAACCCTAAAGCCCATGCTACTGCTGCTGAAGTCTATAAAAGGATGAAGACCTAAAACATGAAGGGGTCGAAGCTGATAGAGAGAGATCGAGTGTTTTAGGATTTGTTAATTGTGCTTTGTCCTTTGTTGGTTGTGAATCTGTCTTTGCTCACTGATTCTATAAAGCAAAGAGAGATTCTGTGTGTTTGATTGCGTTCAAACTCTACTTGTTTATTGTGTTAACCAATCACTGTGGCAGTGATTGAGAGAAAGTGAGAGGGGCTCTGATACCTAGGTTGAGATTCTAAGTAGAAATACACTGGGTAGATTAGGAAGTGAACTATGAACTGAGTTGTTCATGAGTGTCTGTAATTCCTGAATCTTGAGATAGTGGATTTCCTTTCTTTGGGTGCAAACCCTCCAGACGTTGGTGAAAGTTTTCACTGAACTGGGTTAACAATTACTGTGTGTTATTATTTCTGCTGTTAAGTTTTGTTTTACTGTAAAGCAATTGTCAAACCTCTCGTCCCAGCATCGTGCAGGACAATCATATCAGAGGGAACCTGAATCTACACATCTCTCTTTTGCAAAACTTACAAAGATGATATCTTAATTGTGCAAATTTATGTTGATGATATTATATTTGGTTCTGCTAATCAATCTCTATGCAAAGAATTTTCTGAGATGATGCAGGCTGAATTTGAGATGAGTATGATGGGAGAACTCAAGTACTTTCTGGGAATACAAGTTGATCAAACACCAGAAGGAACATATATCCATCAGAGCAAGTACACTAAAGAACTTCTGAAGAAGTTCAATATGCTGGATTCTACAGTAGCCAAGACTCCAATGCATCCTACATGCATTCTGGAGAAAGAAGATGCAAGTGGGAAAGTATGTCAGAAGCTCTATCGTGGTATGATAGGATCACTTCTATACTTAACTGCATCTAGGCCAGATATATTGTTTAGTGTTCATTTATGTGCTCGATTCCAATCAGATCCAAGGGAAACCCACTTAACTGTTGTTAAGAGGATCCTAAGGTATCTGAAAGGTACCACTAACCTTGGCTTGATGTATAAGAAAACATCAGAGTATAAGTTTTCAGGTTATTGTGATGCTGATTATGCTGGAGATAGAACAGAGAGAAAAAGCACTTCTGGAAATTGTCAATTTCTGGGAAGCAACTTAGTCTCATGGGCAAGCAAGAGGCAATCAACCATTGCACTATCAACTGCAGAGGCAGAATATATCTCAGCAGCAATATGCAGCACTCAGATGCTCTGGATGAAACATCAGCTGGAGGATTATCAAATCCTTGAGAGCAATATCCCAATCTATTGTGATAACACTGTTGCAATTTCATTGAGTAAGAATCCTATCTTACATTCAAGGGAAAAGCACATTGAGGTAAAGTATCACTTTATTAGAGATTATGTACAGAAGGGCGTACTTCTTCTGAAGTTTGTTGATACTGACCATCAATGGGCAGATATCTTTACAAAGCCCTTAGCAAAGGATAGATTTAATTTCATTCTGAAAAATCTGAATATGGACTTTTGTCCAGCATGAAGATGGATCAGAACCTCTGACTATGATACTTCTTTATCAGAAGATGTCTAGTCCAGAAGGTAACTCTATCAGAGTTTATGTACCCATTGGTGCTGACTCTGAAGCTGAGACAGTAAACGTGTGTCAGTATCTCTGATACATAGTTCCTTGTGCCCGTGCTGACAGTATGTTGTAATGAGTGTTGATGTGCTTCTCTCCTGCGTGACATATGTGTATTTACTATCTATCTTTAATTTTTAACCGTTGATTTTAAATTGCTTTTTGAATCAACAACGGTTATTTGTCAAAACCCACTATACACACACGTTCCCCTACACTTACGGTTTTACTTTATCTCTCTTCAGTTTTTCAAAAACTCTTACCCACGATCTCTCTCTCTCTCTATTCATCCTTCACCTTCAACCCAAAACCTTCAACCGACTCCAAGATGGTGAGACAAACCAGAACTGAAGCTGCCGATTCAACCAGGTTTCCTCATATGGTAGTTGGTCAAGCTACAAGCCAATTGGGCCCTGAAAATCCAAATCAAGGTCAAGCGTCAGAGAAGATGATTCCAATCGCAGAACGGGGCTGTGTCGTTCACTGCGTTTATGCTCCGGAAGAACTCCAAGTGCTTGCTGAATGGAGATTCGACCTGGACAACATAGCTGCAAATGGGTATGACCTGCGTCCTGAAGTTCAAACTCAGGGATGGGAAGAGTACTTCAACAGGCTCAGAGGTCCAATTTATGATAAATTGGTCAAGGAATTCTGGAAGCACGCGGACTGTGTGTAAGATCAAGTTTTGATCTAGTAGTACAACTCTATGTTTTGATGATTACAAGTTAACCTTTTGATATGAACAATTGTGGTACTCTAACGTGTTTTTCTGAGTGTGCTATTTGCAGGCTCTGACCTCAACTCAATCTCACACAAATCAGAAGCACTGTGTATAAAGAGCAACCCAAGCAACGCTTTCGCATTCACCATGTTCAGTATGAACAGTGGAAAAGCTTCAGAAGTTCTGAAGCTATACAAACTCTGATGAGGACTCAGTCACTAGAAGCTCTGAAGATCCAGAAAGTCTGATAACCAAGAAACACTGAAGGCTCAGATGTTCTGATGGTGTAGAAGACTCTGAAGATACAGAAGCTGAATAGTGGAAACTCTGAAGTCCAGAAGCAAGAAACTCTGAAGGCCATGTACTTCCCTCTGAGTTCAGAATCAGAAGATACAATGGTCAGAGGATCTGTGCTTTCCTTCTGACTCTGATCAACCGGCTTCACAAGTTCCTATATGAAGCATCCCCTGATCAGAAGTCTCCTAGGTTTAAAGGTCGCGTCGCTATCCAAGTACAAAAGCAACTGTACCTTCCTGACGACTTACCTAACAGTCTCAGACACAGCAGAAGCTGGATTTTCCAGAACTGCCCTCCAACGGTAGCATTTCCCATGCAACGCTCAACCCTAATCCTTGGAGTATATAAAGAGGCTGAAGACTGAAAGAAACGGCTAGAAGCATTCACATACGCGCAAGACATATTCAAAATATTCTAAGTTTTCTTTCATCTGAAATTCATTGAGTTTACTATTAACTTTTTAGAAGCAAATCTCTTGTAAACAATTCTTTGATAAACAGTTTGTTTAGTTCCTTTAGGAGATCAAGGCTGATCGGATCCTAGAGAAGACTAAGAGAGTGAATCTTAGTGTGAGCTAAGTCAGTGTAATTGTTAGTCACTTGTAGGTTTCAAGTGCAGTTGTAACTCTTACCTGATTAGTGGATTGCCTTCATTCTAAGAAGGAAGAAATCACCTTAACGGGTGGACTGGAGTAGCTTGAGTGATTTATCAAGTGAACCAGGATAAAATCCTTGTGTGCTTTTCTATCTCTTATCTTTAGCACTTAAGTTCTCGAAAGATTTGTCAAAATCTTTAAGGTGGAAGTTTTATACTGAAAACGTTATTCAAACCCACGCCCTTTCTACCGTTTTTCATACCTTCAATTGGTATCAGAGCGCAAGTTCTGATTACCACACCTAACAGTGTTCAGTGATCCGGGCCGGTGTGAAAAACAATGGCTGCCACCACCAGTGAAACTCAAAGAGATGGTTACAATGCAAAGCCTCCTATGTTCGACGGTCAAAGGTTCGAATATTGGAAAGATAGACTGGAAAGTTTCTTTCTGGGTTTCGATGCAGATCTCTGGGATATTATTGTGGATGGCTACGAGCGTCCAGTTGATGCAGATGGCAAGAAGATCCCAAGGTCAGAGATGACTGCAGATCAAAAGAAGCTGTACTCACAACATCACAAAGCAAGAGCAATTCTTCTAAGTGCTATTTCCTATGAAGAGTACCAGAAGATTACAGATCGTGAGTTTGCGAAAGGCATTTTCGAATCTCTGAAGATGTCTCATGAAGGAAACAAGAAAGTCAAAGAATCAAAGGCATTGTCTTTGATCCAAAAGTATGAATCCTTCATCATGGAGCCAAATGAGTCCATTGAAGAAATGTTCTCCAGATTTCAGTTGCTTGTAGCTGGCATACGACCTCTCAACAAGAGCTACACAACAAAAGATCATGTCATAAGGGTCATCAGGTGTCTTCCTGAAAGTTGGATGCCTTTAGTGACTTCAATAGAGCTCACGAGAGACGTTGAGAATATGAGTTTAGAAGAACTCATCAGCATTTTGAAATGCCATGAGCTGAAGCGCTCAGAGATGCAAGATCTGAGGAAAAAGTCCATAGCCTTGAAATCTAAATCTGAAAAGGCTAAGGTTGAGAAGTCAAAAGCTCTTCAAGCTGAAGAAGAGGAATCTGAAGAAGCGTCAGAAGATTCTGATGAAGATGAGCTGACTCTGATCTCCAAGAGACTCAATCGCATCTGGAAGCACAGGCAGAGCAAATACAAAGGCTCTGGAAAGGCAAGAGGAAAGTCTGAATCCTCAGGTCAGAAGAAGTCCTCACTTAAGGAAGTCACATGCTTTGAGTGCAAAGAATCAGGGCACTACAAAAGTGACTGTCCAAAATTGAAGAAGGAAAAGAAGCCAAAGAAGCACTTCAAGACAAAGAAGAGTCTGATGGTGACATTTGATGAATCAGAGTCAGAGGATGTTGACTCTGATGGTGAAGTCCAAGGAATCATGGCTATTGTCAAAGACAAGGAAGCAGAGTCAAAGGGAGCTGTTGACTCTGACTCAGAATCAGAAGGAGATCCTAACTCAGACGATGAAAATGAGGTATTCGCTTCTTTCTCTACCTCTGAACTGAAACATGCATTGTCTGATATTATGGATAAGTATAACTCCTTATTGTCTAAGCATAAGAAGCTGAAAAAGAACTTATCTGCTGTTTCCAAGACTCCTTCTGAACATGAGAAAATTATTTCTGATTTGAAAAATGATAATCATGCCTTGATCAATTCTAACTCTGTGCTTAAGAACCAGATTGCTAAGTTAGAAGAAATTGTTGCCTGTGATACCTCTGATTGTAGAAATGAATCTAAGTATGAAAAGTCTTTTCAAAGATTCCTAGCTAAAAGCGTGGATAGAAGCTTAATGGCTTCAATGATCTATGGCGTAAGCAGAAATGGAATGCATGGCATTGGCTATTCTAAACCAATTAGAAATGAGCCCTCTGTGTCTAAAGCTAAATCCTTGTATGAATGCTTTGTTCCCTCTGGTACCATATTGCCTGATCTTGTACCTGCTAAAGTTGCTAAAAACCCTCTTAAAAAGGGATCTTTCTCTATGACTAAATATCATGCAAATATTCCTTTAAAATATCATGTTGAGACACCCAAGGTGATCAGAACCTCTGGGGTAACTAACAAGAGAGGACCCAGAAAGTGGGTACCTAAGGACAAGATTATCTATGTTGCAGATATCCTTGATAGCTCCACTGAAACACCAATCATGGTATCTGGACAGTGGATGCTCGCGTCACATGACGGGAGAAAGGCGTATGTTCCGAGAGCTGAAACTTAAGCCTGGAGGCGAAGTTGGCTTTGGAGGAAATGAATAGGGTAAAATTGTTGGTACTGGTACTATTTGTGTAGATAGTAGTCCATGCATTGATAATGTGTTATTGGTAGACGGCTTAACACATAACTTATTGTCTATAAGTCAATTAGCTGACAAGGGTTATGATGTTATATTCAATCAAAAGTCCTGCCGGGCTGTAAGTCAGATCGATGGCTCTGTTCTGTTTAACAGCAAGAGGAAGAACAACATTTATAAGATCAGATTATCTGAGTTGGAGGCTCAGAATGTGAAGTGCCTTCTGTCTGTTAATGAAGAGCAGTGGGTATGGCATAGACGGTTAGGGCATGCCAGTATGAGAAAGATTTCTCAGCTGAGCAAGCTAAACCTTGTCAGGGGCTTACCCAATCTGAAGTTCGCTTCAGACGCTCTTTGTGAAGCATGTCAGAAAGGCAAATTCACAAAAGTCCCTTTCAAGGCAAAGAATGTTGTCTCAACCTCAAGGCCGTTAGAACTTCTGCATATCGACCTTTTTGGACCAGTGAAAACTGAGTCTATAGGTGGCAAGAGATATGGGATGGTTATCGTTGATGACTATAGCCGCTGGACATGGGTAAAGTTTCTAACCCGCAAGGATGAGTCTCATGCTGTGTTCTCTACCTTCATTGCTCAAGTGCAAAACGAGAAGGCTTGTAGGATTGTGCGTGTCAGAAGTGACCATGGTGGAGAGTTTGAGAATGACAAGTTTAAGAGTCTGTTTGGTTCCTATGGAATTGCACATGATTTCTCTTGTCCCAGAACTCCTCAACAAAACGGTGTTGTTGAGAGGAAGAACAGAATTCTTCAGGAGATGGCTAGAACCATGCTCCAAGAAACTGGCATGGCTAAGCACTTTTGGGCAGAGGCAGTAAATACAGCATGTTACATTCAGAACAGAATCTCTGTGAGACCAATTCTGAATAAGACTCCTTATGAATTGTGGAAGAACATAAAACCCAACATTTCTTATTTTCATCCTTTTGGCTGTGTTTGTTATGTTCTCAATACTAAGGATAGATTGCATAAATTTGATGCTAAGTCTTCTAAGTGTCTATTACTCGGTTACTCTGAGAGATCTAAAGGTTTTAGATTTTATAATACTGATGCTAAGACTATTGAAGAATCTATTCATGTTAGATTTGACGATAAGCTTGACTCTGACCAGTCAAAGCTAGTTGAAAAGTTTGCAGATTTAAGCATTAATGTTTCTGACAAAGGCAAAGCTGCAGAGGAAGTTGAGCCAGAGGAAGATGAACCAGAGGAAGAAGCTGGTCCCTCTAACT
The DNA here is from genome assembly GCF_012489685.1 of Lotus japonicus. Taxonomy (NCBI): domain Eukaryota; kingdom Viridiplantae; phylum Streptophyta; class Magnoliopsida; order Fabales; family Fabaceae; genus Lotus; species Lotus japonicus. The sequence goes on along the minus strand of NC_080041.1, from coordinate 28,522,986 downwards.
CACAAACTCTGAAGAAGAGCAGAATCACTGCAGCTCACCCTAAGGAATTGATTTTGGGCAACAAAGACGAACCAGTCAGAACCAGATCTGCCTTCAGACCCTCTGAAGAGACCTTGCTCAGTCTGAAAGGATTGGTGTCCTTAATTGAACCCAAGTCCATAGATGAAGCTCTTCAGGACAAGGATTGGATTCTGGCCATGGAAGAAGAATTGAATCAATTTTCCAAGAACGATGTTTGGAGCTTAGTGAAGAAGCCTGAGAGTGTCCATGTTATTGGAACGAAATGGGTATTCAGAAACAAGCTGAGTGAGAAAGGAGATGTAGTCAGAAACAAGGCAAGGCTAGTTGCTCAAGGCTACAGCCAGCAGGAAGGAATAGACAACACTGAAACATTTGCTCCAGTAGCAAGACTGGAGGCAATCAGACTGTTGATCTCTTTCTCAGTAAATCACAACATAGTTCTACATCAGATGGACGTAAAGAGTGCCTTCCTAAATGGTTATATCTCAGAGGAAGTCTATGTTCATCAACCCCCAGGTTTTGAAGATGAGAAGAAACCAGACCATGTGTTCAAATTGAAGAAATCACTCTACGGTCTGAAGCAAGCTCCCAGAGCATGGTATGAGAGACTTAGCTCATTCCTTCTGGAGAATGAGTTTGTAAGGGGTAAAGTAGATACAACTCTTTTTTGCAAGACTTATAAAGATGATATCTTAATTGTGCAAATTTATGTTGATGATATTATATTTGGTTCTGCTAATCAATCTCTATGCAAAGAATTTTCTGAGATGATGCAGGCTGAATTTGAGATGAGTATGATGGGAGAATTAAAGTACTTTCTGGGAATACAAGTTGATCAAACACCAGAAGGAACATATATCCATCAGAGCAAGTACACTAAAGAACTTCTGAAGAAGTTCAATATGCTGGAATCTACAGTGGCCAAGACTCCAATGCATCCTACATGCATTCTGGAGAAAGAAGATAAAAGTGGTAAAGTATGTCAGAAGCTCTATCGTGGCATGATAGGTTCACTTCTATACTTAACTGCATCTAGGCCAGACATATTATTTAGTGTTCATTTATGTGCTCGATTCCAATCAGATCCAAGGGAAACCCACTTAACTGCTGTTAAGAGGATCCTAAGGTATTTGAAAGGCACCACTAACCTTGGCTTGATGTATAAGAAAACATCAAAGTATAAGCTTTCAGGTTACTGTGATGCTGATTATGCTGGAGATAGAACAGAGAGAAAAAGTACTTCCGGAAATTGTCAATTTCTGGGAAGCAATCTAGTCTCATGGGCAAGCAAGAGGCAATCAACCATTGCACTATCAACTGCAGAGGCAGAATATATCTCAGCAGCAATATGCAGCACTCAGATGCTCTGGATGAAACATCAGCTGGAGGATTATCAGATCCTTGAGAGCAATATCCCAATCTATTGTGATAACACTGTTGCAATTTCATTGAGTAAGAATCCTATCTTACATTCAAGGGAAAAGCACATTGAGGTAAAGTATCACTTTATTAGAGATTATGTACAGAAGGGCGTACTTCTTCTGAAGTTTGTTGATACTGACCATCAATGGGCAGATATCTTTACAAAGCCCTTAGCAGAGGATAGATTTAATTTTATTCTGAAAAATCTAAACATGGACTTTTGTCCAGAGTGAAGATGGATCAGAACCTCTGACTATGATACTTCTTGATCAGAAGATGTCTAGTCCAGAAGGTAACTCAATCAGAGTGTGTGTACCCACTGGTACTGACTCTGAAGCTGAGACAGCAACACGTGCGTCAGTATTTCTGATGCATAGTTCCTTGTGCCCGTGTGACAGTCTGTTATGATTGCGTGTAGATGTGCTTCTCTCCTGTGTGTGATTTGTGTATTTACTGTTACTATCTATCTTTAATTTTCAACCGTTGATCTTAAAGTGCTTTTTGAATCAACAACGGTTATTTGTCAAAACCCACTATACACACACGATCTCTTTCACTTCCGGTTTTTACTCTCTCTCTCTCTGCTTTTCAAAACCGCTCATCCTCGTTTTCTCTCTCGATCTCTCTTCATCTTTCAACCTTCATCTTCTACCTCAAACCTTCAACCGCTTCAAAAATGGTGAGTCAAACCAGAAGAGCGACTGCAGATGCAACCCAGTTCCCTCACATGGTAGTTGGTCTAGCAACGGGTCAAAGGGGCCCTGAGAATCCGACTCAAGATCAAGGTCAAGCTCAAGAGCAGATTCTTCCGATTGCAGAACGGGGCTGTGCCGTTCATTGCGTTTTTGCTCCTGAGGAACTTCAAGTCCTGGCAGAATGGAGATTCGACCTCGACAACCTGGCTGCAAATGGGTATGATCTTCGTCCTGAAGTCCAAATTCAAGGTTGGGGAAATTACTTCAACAGACTTCGAGGACCGGTGTATGAGAAACTGGTCAAGGAATTCTGGAAGCACGCCGACTGCGATGATACTCAGGTGGTATCTCACATTCTTGGAAGAAAGATCATCATCACAGAGAAGTCTTTCGTGAATTTGCTGGGTGCAGACACTGCTTTTGGGTATCGTTTCCAACTCACGGAATCGAAGCTGAAACCCAGCACCAAGGATACAATCAACAAGGCCCTGTACACCACTTACAAACCGGGCAAGACGAATTACAAGGTGATGGACCTTCATCCCTAGCTCAGGATCTGGCACAAAATTTTGCTCCACTGCATAAACCAGAGACCAAAGGGCAGTTCCCCAGACTACATCAACTTCAACCAGAAGGTGATGTTGTTCTTCATCCAAGACCAGAAGAAGATCTGCCTTCCCTACTTGCTGTTCTCCTACTTGAAGGAATGTATCCGGAAGTCTCGTACCACTGCCTCCATCAAGTCAGCGATCAAGTATATTCCCTTCGGGAGACTTTTGTCTGATCTCTTCATTGAGAGTGGCCTCGTTCAAGATCTGATAAATGCTGGATGCACAGAGGATCTGAGCACCATTGTCAGTGATGTCTTCACGGCAAACTCTCTAAAGAAGATGGGCCTAATCAAGAAGAAGATTGCTCCTGCCCATGAAGACACATCTTCTGAGATCAGAAGTAGAAGGATGCCTCTGAATGACTACCCTCTGTGGACACATGCAGACAATCCTGACGCCATTAGGTGCTATGTTGAAGACCTAAGGGCTCAAGGATTCGAAATTGATCTCGATGATTTCTTCAGCAGACTGCCGCCAGCTCCAGAGTTTCCTTCTCCTCCCAAGAAGAAAGCTCAGAGGAAGATGATCCTAGAAGAATCTTCTGAGGAATCAGATGTCCCTCTGGTCAAAAAGAAGAAGAGAAAGCCTGATGATGGTGATGATAGTGAAAATGAGGATGGTCCTCCTAAGAAGAAGAAGAAGCAGGTCAGAATCGTGGTGAAGCCTACTCGGGTGGAACCAGCTGCTGAAGTGCTCAGAAGGACTGAACATCCGGCCAGAGTGACTAGATCATCAGCACATTCAAGTAAGTCTGCACTTGCTTCTGATGATGATTTGAATTTATTTGATGCACTCCCTGTACGATCAAGTTTTGATCGAGTAGTACAACTCTATGTTTTGATGATTACAAGTTAACCTTTTGATATGAACAATTGTGGTACTCTAACGTGTTTTTCTGAGTGTGCTATTTACAGGCTCTGACCTCAACTCAATCTCACACAAATCAGAAGCACTGTGTATAAAGGATAACCCAAGCAACGCTTTCGCATTCACCATGTTCAGTATGAACAGTGGAAAAGCTTCAGAGGTTCTGAAGCTATACAAACTCTGATGTGGACTCAGTCGCTAGAAGCTCTGAAGATCCAGAAGTTGTGATAACAAAGAAACACTGAAGGTTCAGATGTTCTGATGGTGTAGAAGACTCTGAAGATCCAGAAGCTGAATAGTGGAAACTCTGAAGTCCAGAAGCAAGAAACTCTGAAGGCCATGTTCTTCCCTCTGAGTTCAGAATCAGAAGATACAATGGTCAGAGGATCTGTGCTTTCCCTCTGACTCTGATCAACCGGCTTCACAAGTTCCAATACGAAGCATTCCTCTGATCAGAAGTCTCCTAGGTTAAAAGGTCAAGTCGCTATCCAAGTACAAAAGCAAGTGTACCTTCCTGACGACCTACCTAACGTTCTCAGCCACAGCAGAAGCTGGATTTTCCAGAACTGCCCTCCAACGGTAGCATTTCCCATGCAATTCTCAACCCTAATCCTTGGAGTATATATAGAGGCTGAAGATTGAAAGAAGCGGCGAGAAAAAGAGAAGAAACATTCACATACGCAAGACATATTCAAAATATTCTAAGCTTTCTTTCATCTGAAATTCATTGAGTTTACTATTAGCTTTTTAGAAGCAAATCTCTTGTAAACATTTCTTTGATAAACAGTTTGTTTAGTTCCTTTAGGAGATCAAGGTTGATCGGATCCTAGAGAAGACTAAGAGAGTGAATCTTAGTGTGAGCTAAGTCAGTGTAATTGTTAGTCACTTGTAGGTTTCAAGTGCAGTTGTAACTCCTACCTGATTAGTGGATTGCCTTCATTCTAAGAAGGAAGAAATGACCTTAACGGGTGGACTGGAGTAGCTTGAGTGATTTATCAAGTGAACCAGGATAAAATCCTTGTGTGCTTCTCTATCTCTTATCTTTAGCACTTAAGTTTTGGAAAGATTTGTTAAAGTCCTTAAGGTGGAAGTTTTGTACTGAAAACGTTATTCAAACCCCCCCTTTCTACCGTTTTTCATACCTTCACTCCCTATATCTGCCATGCTCAAACACTCCTCAAATCCCCTCACTCCTATTCCTGAATCCCAACCAGCTGCACAAACAACCTCTCCACCACATTCCCCAAGATCTTCATTCTTTCAACCTTCCCCTACTGAAGCACCTCTCTGGAATTTGCTTCAGAACCAACCCTCTAGGTCAGAAGAACCTACCTCTCCCATTACCATTCAGTACAACCCATTATCTTCTGAACCCATCATTCATGCACAACCAGAGCCTACCCACACAGAACCTGAACCCAGAACCTCTGATCACTCTGTCCCAAGAGCATCAGAACGTCTTGCTCTCAAAACTACTGATACAGACTCTTCCACAGCCTATACACCTGTATCCTTCCCAACCAATGTTGCTGATTCTTCTCCCTCCAATAACTCTGAATCCATTAGAAAATTCATGGAGGTCAGAAAAGAAAAGGTGTCTACCTTAGAAGAGTATTACCTCACTTGTCCAAGCCCTAGGAGATATCCTGGCCCTAGACCTGAACGTCTAGTTGACCCAGATGAACCTATCTTGGCCAATCCTTTACAAGAGGCAGACCCCTTGGCTCAACAAGCTCACCCTGCCCCAGACCAACAAGAGCCTATTCAACCAGAGCCTGAACCAGAACAATCTGTGTCTAACCAATCCTCGGTTAGATCACCCCATCCTCTGGTTGAAACTTCAGAACCTCACCTTGGAACCTCTGAACCCAATGCTCAAATGATTAACATTGGTTCTCCACAAGGTGCCTCTGAAGCTCACAGCAGCAATCACCCAGCCTCTCCTGAAACCAACCTCTCCATAATTCCTTACACTCACCTCCGACCCACATCTCTCTCTGAGTGCATCAATATTTTCTATCATGAAGCCTCTTTGAGGCTCCGCAATGTACACGGTCAGACTGACCTAAGTGAGAATGCTGAACATGTGGCTGATGAGTGGAACAATCTGGGCACTTGGCTAGTGGCTCAAGTTCCAATTATGATGCAGCTCCTGCATGCAGAAGGAAGTCAGAGGATTGAGGCTGCAAAGCAAAGGTTTGCTAGAAGGGTGGCTCTTCATGAACAAGAACAGAGACATAAGCTTCTTGAAGCTATTGAAGAAGCCAAGAGAAAGAAAGCTCTAGCAGAAGAAGCTGCACGTCAAGCAGCAGCTCAAGCTGAACAAGCCAGATTAGAGGCAGAACGACTTGAAGCTGAGGCTGAAGCTCTTAGATGCCAAGCACTTGCACCAGTAGTGTTTACTCCTGCTGCTTCTGCTTCCATTCCAGATCCTCAAGCTGCTCAGAATGTTCCTTCCGGTTCTACTCAGTCAAGCTCGTCCAGACTCGACATCATGGAACAGCGTCTTGACACTCATGAATCCATGCTAATTGAGATGAAGCACATGATGATGGAACTTCTGCGTCGAACGGATAAACCCTAGTTTTAGGATCTCCTCGCTTTTCTTTTTTTTAACGTTGTTTTATTTTTGTTAAACTCTGTTTCTTTTTATTTATCTATTCTACTTTGTTCGTTTGTGATTATTTATGCATATCTATATATATTTGTGTCACATGTGTTTGCAAAAATCTTTTTATTCATAATCTCTTTATGTTTACATCATACATTCTTTCCCTAAAGTCTAGAATGGAGGATCCCTCCTCATTCTTCTGCACTCCTGGCGCTGCTCTGACCCATCCTTCTCCAGACGCTCCAGTGCATACTGGATGTTGCTGAGCCTGTCCTTTAGCTCATCCCTCTCCAGAATCTCTTCTGAAGTCTTGAGCTTCTCTTCCAAGATCTCTTTTTCTTCCAGCAGCTTGAGTTCAAGCCGGCTGAGTTCTTGCACCTCCTCTAAGAAGGCAAAAAATTCCCTCAGGTCTCTCTTCAACTCTGGACGCAGGTCCTCCTCCAGCAGTGTCCGTGTCAGCTCCGAGATGGTCGTTGTACCCTCTGGATGCCTGATGTTAAGGAACAAGTCCTCCTCAAAGGCCTTCTTCCTCAGCTCTTCTAGTGCTACGATGTATGATGCCATTTTTTTTCCTTACTGAAAATTGTTCGAGGTGTGAAGCTTACCTTTCTCTCCAACGCTTTATATAGGCTTCACTTTCTCTCTGAAAGTTAATGCTCCTACGGTTTCTCGAGGTTAAGTTCTTGGTAACTGACCCTTCTCTTTACTCACTTGACCGGTGGTAAACGTTCTTCTCTTGCATTAACTCTTCTATTTATTTCGCCTAACTCTGATTCTTACCTCGTTTTCATTTTCTTTAAACTTAGACCTTCTCTAAGGGGGAGTACCTTGTACTTCAAGCTAAGTTTTTCACACCCCAAGCTTTTTGCTTATGACAAAAAGGGGGAGTAAACCCAGTTTTTGATGTGTAAGATGTGTTAGTGTGATTTATTTTTGGAGAATTTAAGAGTTCCACCTTCATGACCATAGATGTGTCACTGGGCAAATACAAGGAATACATTTCACTTCTTCTGAAGTGATTCTAAGTTGACTCTGATACCCAAGACTCTGATACGTTGTCCGTGACTCTGATCACTTATGCGCTCTGATTACTCGATTTTCATCTATGTCATAAGTTTTTCACTCTGAACTCTTATATCATTTAGCTCAGAATCTAGACTTTACTAACGTTTTCATCAAGTATTAGATTCAGGGGGAGCTAAGCTCAGAATCAAGCAGTGACTTGAATTCAGAATGAGCAAGATAAACTATTCACATCAGGATAAGTCTTATTCTATATCTCTAAACTCTGAGTGAATTCAGTTTAATGTTTAAGAATTGTTCATCAAAAATCTTAGTTTTGTCATCATCAAAAAGGGGGAGATTGTAAGATCAAGTTTTGATCTAGTAGTACAACTCTATGTTTTGATGATTACAAGTTAACCTTTTGATATGAACAATTGTGGTACTCTAACGTGTTTTTCTGAGTGTGCTATTTGCAGGCTCTGACCTCAACTCAATCTCACACAAATCAGAAGCACTGTGTATAAAGAGCAACCCAAGCAACGCTTTCGCATTCACCATGTTCAGTATGAACAGTGGAAAAGCTTCAGAAGTTCTGAAGCTATACAAACTCTGATGAGGACTCAGTCACTAGAAGCTCTGAAGATCCAGAAAGTCTGATAACCAAGAAACACTGAAGGCTCAGATGTTCTGATAGTGTAGAAGACTCTGAAGATACAGAAGCTGAATAGTGGAAACTCTGAAGTCCAGAAGCAAGAAACTCTGAAGGCCATGTACTTCCCTCTGAGTTCAGAATCAGAAGATACAATGGTCAGAGGATCTGTGCTTTCCTTCTGACTCTGATCAACCGGCTTCACAAGTTCCTATATGAAGCATCCCCTGATCAGAAGTCTCCTAGGTTTAAAGGTCGCGTCGCTATCCAAGTACAAAAGCAACTGTACCTTCCTGACGACTTACCTAACAGTCTCAGACACAGCAGAAGCTGGATTTTCCAGAACTGCCCTCCAACGGTAGCATTTCCCATGCAACGCTCAACCCTAATCCTTGGAGTATATAAAGAGGCTGAAGACTGAAAGAAACGGCTAGAAGCATTCACATACGCGCAAGACATATTCAAAATCTTCTAAGTTTTCTTTCATCTGAAATTCATTGAGTTTACTATTAGCTTTTTAGAAGCAAATCTCTTGTAAACAATTCTTTGATATACAGTTTGTTTAGTTCCTTTAGGAGATCAAGGCTGATCGGATCCTAGAGAAGACTAAGAGAGTGAATCTTAGTGTGAGCTAAGTCAGTGTAATTGTTAGTCACTTGTAGGTTTCAAGTGCAGTTGTAACTCTTACCTGATTAGTGGATTGCCTTCATTCTAAGAAGGAAGAAATCACCTTAACGGGTGGACTGGAGTAGCTTGAGTGATTTATCAAGTGAACCTGGATAAAATCCTTGTGTGCTTTTCTATCTCTTATCTTTAGCACTTAAGTTCTCGAAAGATTTGTCAAAATCTTTAAGGTGGAAGTTTTATACTGAAAACGTTATTCAAACCCCCCCCTTTCTACCGTTTTTCATACCTTCAATGACTGTGATGATACACAAGTTGTCTCCTACATTGCTGGAAGGAGAATAATCATCATGGAGAAGTCCATTGTGAACCTACTTGGTGCAAACACTGGAACTGGGTATCGATTTCAACTGATAGAATCGAAGCTGTCACCCAGAACCAAGGATGAAATCCACAAGGCGCTCTACACCACCTAGAAACCTGGCAAGAGCAACTACAAGGTGATGGACCTTCATCCCAAGCTCAGAATCTGGCACAAGATTCTGCTTCTCTGCATCAATCAGAGGCCGAAGGGTAGCTCTCCTGATTACATCAATTTCTACCAGAAGGCAATGCTATTCTTCATTCAGGATAAGAAGAAGATCTGCCTCCCTTTCTTCTTGTTCTCTTACCTGAAGGAATGTATCAGGAAGTCCAGAACCACTTCCTCGATCAAGTCTGCCATCAAGTACATTCCCTTTGGGAGACTGCTTTCAGATCTCTTCATTGAAAGCAAATTCGTCGAAGATCTCATCAAGGCAGGATGTACAGAGGATTTGTGCACAATAGTCAGTGATGTCTTCACAGCCACATCTTTGAAGAAGATGGGCTTGGTCAAGAAAAGGGTAGACCCTGCTCATGAAGATACATCTGCTGAAATCAGACAAAGAAGGGTGCCTCTAAATGACTTCCCTCTGTGGACCCAAGCAGACAATCCAGAAGCAATATTGTGCTACATTAATGATCTGAAGCAACAAGGATTTGAGATCGATGTAGACGAATTCTTCAGAAGATTGCCACCCGCTCTAGAGTTTGACTCTCCTCCCAAGAGGAAAGTTCAGGGGAAAATGGTCTTGGAAGAATCCTCTGAGGAATCTGATGTTCCTCTGAAGAGGAAGAAGAAGGCTGACCAGCCTAAGAGGAAGCATGCTGAAACCACCAAGCCAGATGATGGTGATGATGGTGATAATGAAGATGGTCCTTCTCCTCCCAAGAAGAAGAAGAAACAAGTCAGAATCATGGAGAAGCCTACACGTGTGGAACCTGCTGCTGCAGTCATCAGAATGGAGACTTCTGCCAGAGTGACTCGGTCTGCTGTCCGTACAAGTAAGTCTGCTATCATTGAATCTGATGATGATTTAGATTCTATTGATGCACTTCCCATTTCTACCCTCCTCAAACGCACATCCACCCAACTCACTACTATCCCAGAGTCTCAACCGACTGCCCAAACCACATCTCCACCAAATTCCCCACGGTCTTCTTTTTTCCAACCTTCCCAACAAGAAGCCCCTCTGTGGAATATGCTTCAAACCCCACGTCCAGATGAACCAACCTCACCCATCACAATCCACCAAGAACCCATAATTCTTGAACCCTCTGAACATGAAACCATTATTCCTGAACAACCTTTACCTGAACCCAGAACGTCTGATCACTCTGTCCCCAGAGCATCAGAACGTCCGGTTGCCAGAACCACTGATACAGATTCTTCCACTGTCTATACTCCTGTATCATTCCCAACAAACGTTGCTGGCTCCTCACCTTCCAATAACTCTGAGTCACATCGTAAATTCATGGAAGTCAGAAAAGAAAAAGTGTCTGCCATCCCAGAGTATTACCTTACGGTCTCAAGCCCTAGGAGATACCCTGGACCTAGCCCTGCACGTCTAGTTGACCCAGATGATCCTATCCAGGCTGACCCTTTGCATGAGGCAGACCCTTTAGCCCAACAAGCTCAACCTGACCCTGTCCATCAAGAGCCAATTCAACCAGAACCAGAACACTCTGTGTCTAACCACTCTTCGGTTAGATCACCACATCCTCTGGTTGAAACTTCTGAACCACACCTTGGAGCCTCTGAACCACATGTCCAAACCTTTAACGTTGGCTCTCCTCAAGGTGCTTCTGAGGCAAACAGTAGCAATCACCCAACCTCTTCTGACACCAATCTCTCCATAGTTCCCTACACTTACCTCAGACCAACCTTTTTCTCTGAGTGCATTAATGTTTTTAATCATGAAGCTTCATTGATGCTACGCAATGTGCAAGGTCACACTGACCTGAGTGAGAATGCTGAATCTATTGCTGAGGAGTGGAATAATCTGAGTAATTGGTTAGTAGCTCAGGTTCCTATTATGATGAAGCATCTGACTGCAGAAAGAGATCAAAGGATCGAGGCTGCTAGACAGCGGTTTTCAAGAAGAGTGACTCTGCATGAACAACAGCAAAGAAATAAACTAGTTGAAGCTGTTGAAGAGGCCAGAAGAAAGAAAGAGCAAGCAGAGGAAGCTGCACGTCAAGCAGCTGCACAAGCTGAATAAGCAAGATTAGAAGCTGAGAGACTTGAAGCTGAAGCTGAAGCCCTTAGATGTCAAGCACTTGCACCAGTGGTCTTTACTCGTGCTGCTTCTGCTTCCATTCCAGCTCATCAATCTGCTCAGAATGTACCTTCTAGCTCCACACAGTCAAGCTTTTCCAGACTCGATCTCATGGAACAACATCTTGATACTCATGAGTCTCTGCTGATGGACATGAAGCAAATTCTTAAGGAACTTCTGCGTCGCTCTGACAAGCCTTAGTCTTAGGATTTCTTCGTTTTCTTTCTTCACTTAGTTTTTGTTTAACTTCTTTCTATTTTGTTTAAGTTACATTATTTGCTTTGCTTTGTTAGTTGCTATTTCTCTTTGCACATACACACACACACACACACACACACACACACACACACACACACACACACACACATATATATATATATATCTATAACTTTGTGATTGCAAAATTTTTCTTTTCTTTATTCATAACCATTATGCTGTTACATCATACATTTCCTTTTCCTCAATCTAGAATGGAGGATCCCCCCTCATTCTTCTGCACTCTTGGCGCTGCTCTGACCTCTCTTTCTCCAGACGATCCAATGAATACTGGATGTTGTTGAGATTGACGTTTAGCTCATCCCTCTCCAGAATCTCTTCTATCGTCTTGAGCCTCTCTTCTATGGATTCTTTCTCTTCCAGCAGCCTCAGCTCAAGCTGGCTGAGTTCTTGAATTTCTTCCACGAAGGTAAGGAATTCCTTCAAATCATTCTTCAGCTCTAGACAAAGGTCCTCTTCGAGCAGTGTCCTCGCCAGCTCTGGTGTGGTCTTTGTACCATCTGGATGTCGTATGTTAAGGAACATGTCCTCCTCGAATCCCTTCCTTCTAAGCTCTTCCAGTGCAACCATGTATGATGCCATTTTTTTTTTCTTTTTATGGTATTGATCGAGTTGTGAAGCTTACCCTCTTCTAAATCGCTTTATATAAGCTTCATTCTCTCCTTGGAAGTTATTGCTTCTACAGTTTCTCGAGGATAAGTCCTTGGTAACTGAAGTTCTCTTTACTCCGTAAACGATTCTTCTTTTGCATTAACTCCCTTCTTTAATTCGCTTAACTCTCATTCCTGCATCGTTTATTTCTCCGTCTTTTTGAAACATAGACCTTCTCTAAGGGGGAGTACCTTGTACTTCAAACTAAGTTTTTCACACCCCATGCTTTTTGCTTATGACAAAATGGGGGAGTACACCCAGTTTTTGATGTGTAAGCTATGTTAGTGTGATTTAATTTTCTTTTGGAGAATTTAAGAGTTCCACTATTATGACCATAGATGTGTCACTGGGCAAATACAAGGAATACATTTCACTTCCTCTGCAGTAATTATATTTGACTCTGATACCACTTATCGTAGACTCTGAATACTTATGCGCTCTGATTATTCTATTTCATCTATGTCATGCGCCTTCACTCTTAACTCTTACATTATTTAGCTCAGAATCTAGACATTTCTAACGTTTTCATTAAGTCTTAGATTCAGAGGGAGCTATGTTCAGAATCAAGTTGTGACTTGGACTCAGAATGAGCAAGATAAACTATTCACATCAGGATAAGTCTTATTCTATATCTCTAAACTCTGAGTGAATTCAGTTTATTGTTTAAGAATTGTTCATCAAAATACTTAGTTTTGTCATCATCAAAAAGGGGGAGATTGTAAGATCATGTTTTGATCGAGTAGTACAACTCTATATTTAGATGATTACAAGTTAACATTTGAGTATGAACAATTATGGTACTCTAACGTGTTTTTCTGAGTGTGCTATTTACAGGCTCTGACCTCAATTCAATCTCACACAAATCAGAAGCACTGTGCATAAAGAGTGACCCAAGCAACGCTTTCGCAACATCTATGTTCACTCTGAACAGTAGAAACGCTTCAGAAGATCTGAATTTATACAAGCTCTTATATGGACTCAGTCACTTGAAGTTCTGAAGATCCAGAAGTTCTGACAACCAAGAAACTCTGAAGGTTCAGATGTTCTGATGGTGTAGAAGACTCTGAAGATCCAGAAGCTGAATAGTGGAAACTCTGATGTCCAGAAGCAAGAAAATCTGAAGACCATGTACTTCCCTCTGAGTTCAGAATCAGAAGATACAACGGTCAGAGGATCTGTGCTTTCCCTCTGACTCTGATCAACCGGCTTCACAAGTTCCAACATGAAGCATTCCCCTGATCAGAAGTCTCCTAGGTTTAAAGGTCAAGTCACTATCCAAGTACAAAAGCAAATGTACTATCCCGACGACCTACCTAACATTCTCAGCCACAGCAGAAGCTGGAATTTCCAGAACTGCCCTCCAACGGTAGCATTTCCATGCAGCGTTCAAACCCTAATCCTTAGGGTATAAATAGAGGCTGAAGATTGAAAGATGCGGTTGGAAGAATTACACACGCGCAAGCTATATTCAAAAACCTTCTAAGCATTCTTTCATCTGAATTCATTGTGTTTACTATTAGCTTTTCAGAAGCAAATCCTTTGTAAACATTCTTTCTTAAACAGTTTGTTTAGTTACCTTTAGGAGATCAAGGTTGATCGGATCCTAGAGAAGACTAAGAGAGTGAATCTTAGTGTGAGCTAAGTCAGTGTAATTGTTAGTCACTTGTAGGTTTCAAGTGCAGTTGTAACACTTTACCTGATTAGTGGATTGCCTTCATTCTAAGAAGGAAGAAATCACCTTAACGGGTGGACTGGATTAGCTTGAGGGATTTATCAAGTGAACCAGGATAAAAATCCTTGTGTGCTTTACTATCTCTTATCTTTAGCACTTAGTTCTCGAAAGATTGGTTAAAATCTTTAATGTGGAAGTTTTATCTTGAAAACGTTATTCAAACCCCCCCTTTCTACCGTTTTTCATACCTTCAGTAGGGTACCGGCGCTCTCGGCGAACAGCTGAAACGAGCCGGCGAATGAGGCTGAAGGGGTGCTCTAGTAAGGAGTTGGCAAAGTTACTTCTTGAAGCAGGGATTGAGGACATGGACAGGGAAGGCGAGTGCATAATGGATCCAAGGTACGAGGCGAAGGATCAGCCCAAGTGGTGTGAGTACCACAACTTGGAAGGCCATAGCACCACTGACTGTTTCACGCTGAAGGGTAAAATTAGGCAGCTAATCAAGGCGAGACAACCACGGGCGGCGAGGAGGAAGGAGGCTGAGGAAACTGACAACGGCGAAGGCAAAGGGACGGTTGAAACGACTAACACGATTGTTGAGGGTTTCGAGGGTGGCGACGGCATATCGACAACAGCACAAAAGCAAGTAGGGGTAACAACATCGGTGCAAGAGTATCCAGCCCCATTTGGGTGCCAACACCCAGACATAGTAATATCGTCCGCGGATTTTGAGGGAATCAAGGCCCATATATATGACCCGTTGGTAGTAATGGTAAGAACTAAAGGTTTCAATGTGCAAAGGGTGCTCTTGGACCAAGGCAGCTCGGCGGATATAATCTACGGGGACGCATTCGAGCGGTTGGGACTGACGGACAAGGATTTAAAGCCATACACAGGAAACCTGGTAGGTTTCTCGGGAAAGCAAGTTCAGGTACGCGGCTGTGTGAAGTCGGACACAGTTTTCAGATTGGGCGAGGATGCCGAGCTTTTGAAGATAAGGTATCTGGTCCTACAAGTTGTGGCATTTTATAACGTCATCATAGGACGAAATACTTTAAATCGCCTCCATGCAGTGATATCCACGGCCCACCTTGCGGTAAATTATCCGCTGCTCTGCGGAAGGGTAGGGAAAATAACGGTAGACCAAAAGGGGGCGAGGAAATGCTACAACCATTTCCTTAACTTGTACGGTAGGAGGGGAGCTGGCGACGGACACAAGTGTCATGAGATTGAGGTAGCCGAAGGCGAGCAAGAACATCTACATCTAGCAACACAGAGCCAGGGCGACACGGGAGAACAAAGAAGGCAGGTCGGCAAGCAGGTGAATGGGACGAAGAAAGGGAGAAGTCGGGACGAGGAACCCCGAGGGGCGAGGGAGAGCGGATCCATTACTCGAACAGATAGTGAGTGGAATGGCGAGAGCTGGGACATGAATGCAACCAGTAGAGGCATATTGGCGGTCGAGCCCAGGCTCACCATTGAGCAGGAGCGATGCTTTAATGAGCTGGTAGGGGACAACGTTGACCTCTTTAGTTGGGAGCAAAAAGGAGCCACTTCCAGGGGGCTGCCCACATTTAACCGGCCCTCTCTGAAGGCTGGATGAAAGGATAAACAGTGGCAGAGTCGTCAGGTTAAGAGGAAATGCGAGCAGCTAGTGGATGGGAGTAGGAGGCCAACGAAGTCAGCCCGGCACGCCGAGCAGGAAGATGAACAAGGATGGATTCCTTTTACGACAAGGAGGTCAAGCAGGGCGACGAGGATGGAATAGAGGGTGTGATACTCTGACCAAGGAAACAACCAAGAAAGAAAATACAAAAGGATATTCTCAGCAATACTCGTAATTATAAAAAATGAGACGACAGCCTGGTGGGAAAAATTCCCTGAAAGTGGCGATCCCAACACGACCTTGATGTCTGGGGATCGCTCCGAAAAGTCCGGCGCTGACCGTAGCCCCTGCAGGCGACGTGTGCGGATGAGCTTCCCGTCGCCACCCGTTGGCGGCGTGCGCGAATAAGCTCTTTATCCAAAGAACCTCCCTGAAATATGGGCGAGTCAAGTCTTCCTGAAACGCGGGAAGCATTTTTAACTAGGCTAAAAGTCTCGGGTAAACTCATATGGTCATTGGGCCCCGAGCAACTGTATGTCCCCACCTAATAAGGCTGGCGGAGCCACACCTGCTCTTACGGGAAATATGCGTGTGAACAAAAGCCTCGGTCAAATACCGAGCAGAAGTCCTAGTTATACGCAGCACACTCTCGAAAAATTACTCACGCAAAACTCGGAATCCAGCACTGAAAACACGTGTTAAGCGTTGAACAACGGAAGGCGAGATAAGTAGCGGGCCGCCCGCCTCGCCCCGCTCATCTATCCTTCGCTTATTTAACTATTCATTTATTTGCTCCGCATCATTTTACTGATTCGTTGCTTGTTTGCTTAACACATTCATGATGGCACATATCTAAATCATTCAGGAAACAAAAATTTTATTAATATCATTGCATTACATTTTAAAATGGAGGATTTCTCCTTATAAGCCTACATTGACTACGAAACTCCCTTTTCTCAAGATCCAGGCAGTGCTATTTGTACTCCAGTCGGGCCAGGTTCCGGCGAACCTCCTGCTTCTCAGAACTCTCCTCCATGACCTCTAGAGAAGCCTCCACCACATATATCTCGGCGTAATTATCCAGCTCCCGCTGGAAGAGATCCTGCAGTTCCTCCACGAAGCCGAGGAACCATCTAAGGATGATGTCCATCTCTGGACTCAGATCCATCCCCAGTAGCTGATTGATCAGCTGGTAGATGCTAGGATCCTCTGGATGCCTAACATTGGTGAAAAGGTCTTCATCAAAGGCTTTCGCTCTTAGTTCTTCGATGAGGGCTATGTAGGATGCCATTGCAACGTTGATTTAAGAAGCAAATTTGATGTGAGGACTTTTATGCTTTAGTCACTATTTATAAGCCCAGTTCAGCCCCCGGACGTTATTAGTGAAGCAGTTTCTCGAGGCGTTTTCCTTGAAAAGGATGCGACTCGCAATAAAGGCTTAAGTATTCATGGCCGGTGGTCAACGGTAACCATTAGAATTTGGAGAGAAGCATTTAAGCAAACGTCAGGATTCTTTGGGAAAAACAACTCGCATGATTTATAGCCCAGAGCCTGCTTGGCGGGGTGCTTATTGTTGGTCAATTCGCAAGTGTACGAATACCTCCGGGTTT
Source organism: Lotus japonicus (assembly GCF_012489685.1). NCBI lineage: Eukaryota > Viridiplantae > Streptophyta > Magnoliopsida > Fabales > Fabaceae > Lotus > Lotus japonicus. The sequence goes on along the minus strand of NC_080041.1, from coordinate 28,506,027 downwards.
TAAAATGTCGAACCACAAGGATTGTGAGTGAGATTTGTTGATTTAAGTCTAAAGTTTGCAAGTTCTTTAAGCAGTAAAATTCAGAAATTGGTTTTGGTTGATGGTGACAGAGGTTTTGCAAAAAGAGCAATGATGCAAATGTTGGGAATAACAAAGAATGGTAAATTGCCTTGGGTTGTTGATCATCTAATCCACTTTAGTTTACCTATCCTATGCATGTGAAACCTTGATTTAACTCTTGTTGTTATAGCCTATGTACTTACTAGTTGATTCCTCACAAAAGTAATTCTCTCAAATTGAAAGTTAAGCCCAATTCCTTGTGTACTTAAACATTCATAAGAGGTATGATAGCATGTATATTCAGGCCAACAAAATCCTACCCTCACTCTATGCCTAGAAGTAAGTATAGAAGGATCTACTTCAATTCATGTCCCTAAATCATAACAAACTTCCATTTGATTATAATCTAGTCTATAGCAAAGGTGCACCAAAGCTAAACATGCAATAAGGAATTGAAATACAAGATTGAATCAAGAACTCATGCATAGAGATAGGATTTAACAAACTAAAATTTCATAGAATCTCTTAACCCAAAGCAAAAAAGAAACTAGCCACTCATGGCTAGAGAATTCATGCAGAAAATGTAATGAAAACCTGAGAAAAATACAAGTTGGAAGCCTCCCTTGGCCCCAATGTTCTCCTCAGCTCTCAAACTTGATCAAAAAAGAGTAAAAATGTCTAACTCCCCCAAAGAAATTGGCCTAAGCCTTATTTATAGGCAAAATAAACGAGACTGGGCGCTGAGGCGCCAATTCAGAGCGCCTGAGCGCCAATTGCATGTTAAAAAACATGCTTCTGGACCTAATTGGCGCCTAGGCGCCAATTCCCAGCGCCTAGGCGCTCAAGCTCGCCTGGAACAGCCTTTTCAGCTTTTGAAACTCCTCTTTTAATCCTCTTCAAATCCTCTTTTAAGTCTTCCTTCAATTCCATGCTTCTTGGCTTTATTTCTTCTTCAGTTTCTGACCTGCACACTTAACCAACAAGACAAGGAAAATTCCAGAAACTCAAAGAGCTTATTAGCATAAGAGGTCCTTCATAAAATAAGAGAAAATCATGCAAGTCCTAAACTTTACTTAAAATGCAAGAAAACTCCCTATAAAACTACTAAATTACCAAAACAAAATAAAAACTAAAGAAAAGATAAAAAAATGCATGATAATGCATGAAACACTACATGAGACTCAACAAAAAGACTCAAAACAAACAAAGAAATGACCCTAAAAACACTACTAAAATAGGGTCATCACTTATACCTGAAGTTCGTGACAAGGACAGTGTCGGCAGAGAAGAAGGACATAGGCTTGATTGGAGTTTCAAGAGAAAAACAGAATAAACATAGAACGCAAAAAGAATTTGGTGTTCTCATTTAAAAACGAACGGGGAAATCAGTCATTAAGTACAAAGTTGACCTAAGAATCGTTAGCATTTTTCGGTTTGCTCTACATCTTCTTCGGTCAGGAAAAGCTCGGATGAAGCTTGGAGGATCGTCGATCCCAACCAACCCTGTGGGGGTAACCTTTTTGAACGCCCCCATCTGGCGAAGATCAATCAGAGGGTGGAGATGTTTGACTTGGGCTTTGGCGAAAAAAATGTCGCGGCCGCGCCCGAAAACAGCATTGGTAGCAGCTTCTGACCTCATATTTTCTTCTAAGGCCTTCGCATCAAGTTGAGCTTGAGTCTTCACTGAAGATAAGGCCTCGTTTTTCCTCACCAGTTCAGAACGAAGGTTTTCAAGATCAGCCTCCATCAAAGAAAGGGCTTGATCTCTGGAAGCTACCAAGTCCGCCTTCGCGTTAGATTCCAGCTGCGCCTCCAGCAGCAGCTCTGCAAGAGTTTTTTCCAAGTCAGAAATTTTCCTATCTCGAAACTCTAAGCTAACCACAGCGCGGTTGGACTGCTCGGCCAGCTCTTTGGAAAAGGAGGCTTCTTTGGCGTTCAATTGAGCATGGAGCGCTTGACGTTCCTCGGCGAATTTGGCGTCGAGGGCGCGAAGGCGTGCCACCTCTGATCGCAGTCCATCGGCGTCCTGGGCGGACTAGTTGTAGCAATGAAAGGCGTGGAGCACTGTCGCCAATGCACCTTCTGAAACTTTATCCAAGCCATGCTGCTTAACCACCTCATCCATCCTCGCCACTTGAGCGGGCGTCAAAGATAGGGAACACGACCATCCCTGGCTTGCAGAGCTCGAGGAGGGGGCAGTGGCACGACTCGGCGGCGGCGGTGGAACGCTGGCAGGTGGCACTGAGCTTTGACCAAGAGACGACGGGGCAACCGTTGAATGAGGGAAGGGTCTGTCAACTAAATTGTTTTACGTTCGGCGGGGAGGCCTGTATCACTTTTGAAGGCCCACCGGGTTGGTTCGACTTATGAGTAGAATCCTCCCTGCCGGAGGGCGATGCAACAGACGCGAGGTGTAGTCTCTTTGGGGAAGGGCGAGGGGCTTCCTCGCCAAGAGGTCGTTTCCCACTCGCCTGGATCTTCATCAAGGACGATTTGTCGCCCTTCAAATTCACTCGAGGGGGAAAAGAGACATTTCTTTTCTTCTTGTCGCAACCGGGGTCGCGGCGGAAAAATAATATAAAATAATGTAGAGCCGCCACCAATTTATTTAGGGAAATTGGAACCCTCAAAATAAACTCAAACTAGTCTGCGATTAGAGTTCTGAATTCGGGAGTCACTTACATGTGGGGAAGGTTTTCGCACCCCACGATGTCCTTTTAGAAAAAGGTACCTCTAATTAATTGTGCAAAATCTAAAATTATTTAATTTACCCCAAGAAGAGAATTTCAATCTTATTTAATTTTATTAATAAAAGGGGGAAAAAACTATTTAGAAATTTGGCCCGACAAACTTTGAAGTTTGCGCCTACGTATCCCCCAATGTGTAAGGGGTCTTCAGAGCCACGTAGTTCTTGAAATATTTTTAGATTGATTTGTGTTTTTTATTTTGAAAAGATTTAATATATTAACATGCTTTTATTTGTAGAAAAAAGAGATCATTTTAAGTTGGTAGGTGTGTTTTATTATATATTAAAAACAACCGAACCATTAGCAGATTCATTATGTACTTTCAAAATTATTTGGTGGGATTGCGTTTGGTTAATTATAGGGGAGGAATAAACAAATCCACGCTATACATATATTTGAAAGAAATATATTATTTAATTAAGAATCAGACCATTTTAAGAAAACAATCCTATGTTGGAAAGAAAATATAAATAAAATAAAAATGAAAACACATACAGGAAATCAAGGAAGTAAAGGGACTAGCAAAGAAACATGGCAACACGAATCGAAAACGGAAGTTGACGGCAACATGGTGAAAATTGACATTCACAGTACCAAATATTCTAATCATGCGAAAGTCCTTTTTAACAATTTGTTTTCCAGATTCACATAAAAGATTCGATAAAATAAATGGAGACCATAGTTTGTGCCATTTACCTTCCAGCACCCAAACAATTCACGACAGAGAAGAAGAAAAATAATTTTCCTTTCAATCACAAACAGATCAGATTAGGACAAGTAGATATATTCATGCCGATTTACAAAGGAAAAGCATAGTGCATATTGAACAGAGCTTTGTCAATAACAGGTATTAGTAATAACATGTTATTTGACAAAGAGGAGTCAAACCTTTTCAATCACCACTGTAAGATCAAGGGTTGATCACTGGTTGCATCTCTATGTTTTGATGATTACAATTAAGGTTTGTGATGATGAACAATTGTGGAACCCTAACGTTTGTCTTTTTTAAGTTGTGACAAACAGGTTCTGAATCTGACCCAAGCCTACTCGTTCAGAAGAAGAAGAACCAAGGGTTACTAAAAAGAGAGCTCATTAACCTACCATGTTTGTTCTGAAGAGTGGCAAATACTTCAGAAGCTCTGAAGATGGAAGCTCTCAAGAAGATCTGAAGAACTCAAGTCAGAAGTTCTGAAGACCAGATGTTCTAGTGGAACGGTCCAGAAGCAGAAGACTCAAGTTCTGAAGACCTGCAAGAAGTTGATTCTGAAGACCCAAGCTATTCTAGCTCTGACGATCAGAAGTTCTGAGGAACTCGTTCAGTAGCAGAAGTTGCAAGGTCAGAAGAATCCAAGCTTCAATCTGACGATGATCAGAAGCTTCATCAACGTTCATCTGAAGCTCCTTCATCTCAAGTCAACCGGTGAAAGGACAGGTCACTATCACAGTACAACGTCGTACAAGTCTCAGTCTGTCCGCCACCTACCTTGTACAGCCTAGCAGTCTGATATTACAGAATTGTCACTCCAACGGATAAAACCCTAGCAACGGCTACATCACAAGTCTTGGAGTATATAAAGGCTGAAGAAAGAAGAAAGAAGTTAAGAAACTTTGCTGAAAATATTCAACATATACGAACCATTCTCTTAGCATTATTTCTTCACTGTTCTTAAACTTCTGAGTTTACTATTTGCTTGTAAGAAGCACTCATTATAAACCCGAAATCTTTTACATCATATTGTAAAGTTCATCAAGAGACCAAGGTTGGTCGGATCTTGAGAGGACTGAATCAAGGCTGATTCAGTATTTAGCTAGTCTTAAGAGGATCGGTAGATCAGCTTCTTAAGAGGATACTAGTGAGAAAATCAGTGTATTGTTAGTCACTTAGCAGGTTGCAAAGTGCAGTTGTAACACTCATTGATTTTAGTGGATTGCCTTCATCAGAAGAAGGAAGAAATCACCTTCACAGGTGGACTGGATTAGCTTGAGCTTTTATCTCAAGTGAACCAGGATAAAATACTCGTGTGCTTTACTTCCTATTATTCAGCACTTAGTTTTATCCTTGAGTTTTGAAAAAGCTTAAAAATATACCCGAGATTCAAAAACTCTATTCAAACCCCCCCTTTCTAGTGTTTTTCGCACCTTCAATTGGCATCAGAGCTCCGGTTCTGATTTTAACACCTAACAGTGTTCAGTGATCCAGAACCTTGTGTGAAAAACAAACAATGGCCCAAGCCAATACTTCCGCTGACAACAACAACAACAACAATCAACTCAGAGCACCAATCTTTGATGGTGAAAAGTTTGAGTACTGGAAAGATAGAATAGAATGTTATTTCCTTGGCATTGACCCAGATCTCTGGGATATGGTCATTGAAGGCTATACTGATCCAGTAGATGCTTCAGGAGTGAAGATCCCTCGTTCTGAAATGACTGACGCTCAGAAGAAGCGTTTCAAGGATCATCACAAGGCGAAGTCCATGCTATTCAGCTCAATATCATATATTGAGTATGAGAAGATCTCTGACAAAGAAACTGCTAAATCCATCTTTGACTCCTTGAGATGACGCACGAAGGAAATGAAGAGGTCAAGGAAACCAAGGATCTTGCTCTCATACAACAATATGAGCAGTTTAAGATGGAATCTGGTGAAACCGTTGAGGAGATGTACTCAAGGTTTCAAACTCTGATTGCTGGAATCAGAGTGCTAAACAAGGGCTACTCTACTGGTGATCATGTCAAGAAGATTATCAGAAGTTTGCCTAAGGAGTGGAGAGCCTTTGTCACTGCCCTGAAACTTTCCAGAAATTTGAACTCCTTGAAGTTAGAAGAGCTCGTGAGTCATCTCAGAAGCCATGAGATTGAACTCAAAGGAGACAAGCCTCAGAAGAAAGACAAATCTATTGCTCATAAATCAAAGTCTGACAAAGCAAAAGCCTATCAGGCAGAAGAGGAAAATTCATCTGAAGAGCTATCAGATGCGTCTGATGATGAAGAGATGTCTCTTTTCACAAAGAGGTTAAGCAAACTCTGGAAGAACAGACATAGCAAAGGCAAAGGACCAAAGAAAAGCTCAGGAAGATATGAATCTTCATCTGGTCAGAAGAAGTCATCTGGAAAGGAAGTCACTTGCTTCGAGTGCAAGGAATCTGGGCACTACAAGAGTGACTGTCCCAAGCTTAAGAAGGACAAGAGACCAAGAAAAGTCTTCAAGAAGAAAGCTCTCATAACCTTTGATGCAACTGATTCTGATGAAGCTGAGTCAGAAGAAGATGAAGCTGTGGAGGCTCTAATGGCTACCACTAGCAGAGGTGTTGAAGCTTCAGAAGATGACTCAGACTCTGAAAATGATGATGAGGTATTCTCTGACTTTTCTCTATCTGAGCTAAGAACTGCTTTATCTGAAATAATGAAGAAACATGATATTTTGCTAAATAAGCATAAAGAGCTTAAGAAGAAATATGCTGCTAAAACCAGTTCTTCAGAAGTTCATGAGAAGTCAGTCTCTGAACTCATGGATGAAAACTATATTCTTGTTAATGACAATGCTGTTCTTCGTGCTAAAAATGATGTGCTAGAAGATCAACTTGCATCATCTGATGTTAAGTATGAAACAAAATATGAGAAAGCGTTTCAAAAGTTCCTTGCAAAGGGCATAGACAGAAGTCTTATGGCTTCAATGATCTATGGCATGAGCAAAAATGGGAACAATGGTCTTGGCTACTTTCAATCCATGAAAGATGAGTCAACTGAGTCCAAACGCGAACCCTTACATAAACATTTCGTTCCCGCTGGCACTGTCATTCCAGAAAAGGTTACACCAAAGGTGGTGAAACCAAAAGGGAAATTTAAACTTGATATGTCTAAATATTATACTCAAGTTCCTCTGCATTATCCTCCTGTTGCACCCAAAGTTCCAAGAACTTCTGGGAAAACTAACAAGGAAGGACCCAAGATGTGGGTACCTAAAGCAAAAATTATTCCTGTTGCAGACATCTTATGCAGCTCAGTTAAGACACCTGTCATGGTACCTGGAAAGTGGATGCTCACGACACATGACGGGCACAAGGTCTATATTCCAAGAACTGACACCGCTTAAGTCATGAGGTGATGTTGGCTTTGGAGGAAACCAGAAGGGAAAAATTATTGGAAAAGGTTCCATAGGAGATGGAAAAATTCCAGTCATCAACGATGTACTTCTGGTGGAAGGATTATTTCACAATTTGCTCTTCATAAGCCAAATTGCTGGCAAAGGCTACGATGTGATCTTCAATCAAACCGGATGCAAAGCTGTTAGTCAAACAGATGGATCTGTTTTGTTCTCTGGGAAGAGGAAAAACGATATTTACAAAATCAGATCTTCTGAACTGTTATCTCAGAAGGTTAAGTGTCTCATGTCAGTTAATGATGAGCAGTGGATCTGGCGCAGGCGTCTAGGACATGCAAGTCTCAGGAAAATCTCTCAACTTAGTAAGCTAAATCTCGTCAGAGGATTGCCTCGTCTGAAGTATTCATCAGAGGCTCTATGTGAAGCTTGTCAGAAGGGTAAATTCACCAAGAAGCCTTTTAAAGCAAAGAATGTAGTATCTACAACAAGGCCCCTTGAGCTACTTCACATTGATCTCTTTGGACCAATGAAAACTGAATCCATTGGAGGAAAGAAGTATGGGTTAGTCATTGTAGATGATTATAGCAGGTGGACATGGGTAAAGTTCCTAAGGCACAAAGATGAAACACATACTGTGTTTACCAACTTCATTACCCAAGTTCAGAAGGAGTTTCAATCTTCCGTGATTACTGTCAGAAGTGACCATGGTGGAGAATTTGAGAACAAAGCTTTTGAAGAATTATTCAACTCTCAAGGAATCTCCCATAACTTCTCCTGTCCTCGCACTCCTCAACAAAATGGAGTAGTTGAAAGAAAGAATAGAACTCTTCAGGAGATGGCTCGCACCATGATGCAAGAATCAAGTATGGCCAAGCACTTCTGGGCAGAAGCAATCAACACTGCTTGCTACATCCAGAACAGAATCTCCATTAGACCAATTCTGGAGAAAACTCCTTATGAGCTATGCAAAGGAAGACAACCTGACATCTTTTACTTCCATCCATTCGGAAGTACTTGCTTCATGCTCAACACTAAGGAGCAATTGGGTAAATTCGATTCTAAAGCTTTAAAATGTTATTTTCTTGGTTATTCTGAAAGATCCAAAGGATTTAGAATTTATAATATTATTCATCAAACTGTTGAGGAATCCATCCAGATTAGATTTGATGATAAGCTTGGCTCAGAAAAGTCAAAGCTGTTTGAAAGATTTGCAGATTTAAGCATTGACTGTTCAGAAGCAAATCAACCAATGAAAAGTCCAGAGGATGGTGCTCCAGAGGCAGAAACATCTGAAGATTTTCCAACAACTTCTGATCCACTTCGGAAGAAGAAAAGAATAGTTGCTTCTCATCCAGAAGAATTGATTATTGGCAACAAAGATGCTCCTGTCAGAACCAGGTCTATGCTCAAACCTTCAGAAGAGACTCTTCTGAGTCTGAAGGGATTTGTGTCTCTCATTGAGCCGAAATCAGTTGATGAAGCTCTGGAAGACAAAAGCTGGATTCAAGCAATGCAAGAAGAGCTAGATCAGTTCACCAAGAATGATGTATGTGATATGTAAATAAGTAACACAAGAAAGGGGGGGTTTGAATTGTGTTCTAAAAAATTACTTGTTAAAACTTTAGTTTATGAAAAGAAGATAAGTTCTTAAGAAAATTGTTCTGGTGACTTTTCAAAAACTGTTTAGTGCAGCGGAAGTAAGTAAATAAAGCAGAACGATCAGCACACAGGAATTTATACTGGTTCACCCTAAACGATTGGGCTACGTCCAGTACTTGGCCACCACCAAGATTTTCACTAGCAAGTATCAAGGACTTCTCCAATACAAGTATTAGACAGGACTTCTCCAAGTATTATCACGGACTTCTCCAAGTATTGTAAAGGACTCCTCCTAGTATTATCACGGACTTCTCCAAGTATTGTACAAGACTCCTCCTACAATCAACAAGATTGTTTGGCTCTACAAGAAATCTCTTCTCAAAAGAGTTGGTGTAGACAATTTATGGCACTGGAACTCTCAAGTGTTTTGGGTTCTGAAAGGACGTTGGAACACACAGGAGTTTAGAATCTAAGAGAGAAGTAAGAGAAGAGGTTTGACTCTTTTAAGGTTTGGTATTCTCTCTTGATTTAGCAGAGGTATGAGATCGGATTTGACTCTTAGGAAATCTGCTGTAAGCTTTTAATGCTTTGAAGAATGTTTTGATTAACTGCTCTGAGTTCTTTCTTTTCTTGCAATAAATTTTTCTCTTCTTTTCTTCTTCAATCTTCAGATGTCCTTTATATATGATCTTGCTAGTTGTGTAGCCGTTGAGACACAAAATCTGGCCGTTGTTTGTAGCCGTTGTGAGTGTCATCTAACCATTGATTCAAATCTCCGGTTGGTAGCTTCATTAAATGCATGCTGCTGTTCAAAGCTATCCTTTAGCCAAAAAGGTGTACTTTGTCAGCTAGTAGGTGGTGATAGCTTTGGGCTACTTTGCAGAAGAGAGACATTTTGGAAAAGTGATGTTGACGTGTTGTCCTTTTTCCTCTTCATTGGTCATCGAGACTTCTCTCTTCAAAGGTAAATCAGTTTGCACGTGACCAGATTAGTTTCCTTCTGACTAAAGCATGGGGCAAATAGTTGAGATACAATTTTGACTTTCCCGCTCAAAGGCATCTTCTGAAATTCTGAGCTATGACGTGGCATGAAACGATACAGAACAAGTGTCTTCCTTGTTTACTGGACGATGCGGTCATATCTTGCGTAAACTTCTTTTTCCTTATAAGGCTTAGACATATTCGTTGAAGCATGCGACCTTATAATATATATTTCCTGAAAAATGTCATTAACATCTGGAATTAGATTTTAGTAGAGAAAAGTATTTATAAAAATTGTTAGGATCAAAATAAGATTGAAACACGTTGTAACACGTTTGAACTTAACAATCTCCCCCTTTTTGATAATGACAATTTTTATTGAAAAGGATAATGATCAAGAGTAAAAAGAATTTATGCTCCCCCTAAATTGGGTAAGATAAATGTTAAAAAAAACTTATTCAAAACATATTACTCCCCCTGAGTTGTGTAAAACTTTGGTGTTAGGTTAAGGAAACAACCTTGAACTTGATCTTAACTTTTCTATAATTCCTAATTCCTATTTTCTCCCCCTTTGGCATTATTAAAAAGAAAGGGAAAAGAATGTAGTAGAGAGGTATAATATGCATAGTAAACATGGCAAACGTTAGTTATAAAACGATAAGCATGATGGAACGATAAAATATGCATAATCAGTGAACAATTGTCTGAAAACATAAAAGTAAATGCGAATTGTTCAGGATAGAGAGTTGGCCATTAGCCAAAGCGTGTCAGCAGCTGATCGATTTTCTGAGCAAGAGTCATGAACTGCTGGTTGATATGGTCACGGTGGTCTTCAAAGTCTTCTCTGGTGACAAATTGAGTCGCCAAGACTTGAGCACTTGAGCTTCCACCTTCAGTCTTGAAATCAGCTTGAAGTCCCTCAGATTCATCTTCTTCTTTTCCATCAGCAGAACTGTTCAGTTGTGACTCTGTATCATCTGCTTCTTCAAGCACCTTCTCCTTTCCTTTGTCAGTGTTGGCTTTCTCAGAATGAGAAACAACTTCAGGAATGTGAGTGGGTAGGAGTACAAACTGTAAGATCAAGTTTTGATCTAGTAGTACAACTCTATGTTTTGATGATTACAAGTTAACCTTTTGATATGAACAATTGTGGTACTCTAACGTGTTTTTCTGAGTGTGCTATTTACAGGCTCTGACCCTGACTCAATTTCACACAAATCAGAAGCACTGTGTATAAAGGGTAACCCAAGCAACGCTTTCGTATTCACCATGTTCAGTATGAACAGTGGAAAAGCTTCAGAAGATCTGAAGCTATACAAACTCTGATGAGGACTCAGTCGCTAGAAGCTCTGAAGATCCAGAAGCTCTGACAACCAAGAAACACTGAAGGTTCAGATGTTCTGATGGTGTAGAAGACTCTGAAGATCCAGAAGCTGAATAGTGGATACTCTGAAGTCCAGAAGCAAGAAACTCTGAAGGCCATGTTCTTCCCTCTGAGTTCAGAATCAGAAGATACAATGGTCAGAGGATCTGTGCTTTCCCTCTGACTCTGATCAACCGGCTTCACAAGTTCCAATACGAAGCATTCCTCTGATCAGAAGTCTCCTAGGTTAAAAGGTCAAGTCGCTATCCAAGTACAAAAGCAAGTGTACCTTCCTGACGACCTACCTAACGTTCTCAGCCACAGCAGAAGCTGGATTTTCCAGAACTGCCCTCCAACGGTAGCATTTCCCATGCAACGCTCAACCCTAATCCTTGGAGTATATATAGAGGCTGAAGATTGAAAGAAGCGGCCAGAATAGAAGAAACGAACAAGAAGCAATACACACGCGCAAGACATATTCTAAGCTTTCTTTCATCTTGTAATTTATTTAGTTTACACTCAGCTTATTCAGAAGCAAACCCTTGTAAACACCAACCTCAAACAGTTGTTTGATTTTCCTTTAGGAGATCAAGGTTGATCGGATCCTAGAGAAGACTAAGAGAGTGAATCTTAGTGTGAGCTAAGTCAGTGTAATTGTTAGTCACTTGTAGGTTTCAAGTGCAGTTGTAACTCTTACCTGATTAGTGGATTGCCTTCATTCTAAGAAGGAAGAAATCACCTTAACGGGTGGACTGGAGTAGCTTGAGTGATTTATCAAGTGAACCAGGATAAAATCCTTGTGTGCTTTTCTATCTCTATCTTTTGCACTTAGTTCTCGAAAAGATTTGTTAAAATCTTTAAGGTGGTAGTTTTGTACTGAAAACGTTATTCAAACCCCCCTTTCTACCGTTTTTCATACCTTCAATTGGTATCAGAGCGCAAGTTCTGATTACCACACCTAACAGTGTTCAGTGATCCGGGCCGGTGTGAAAAACAATGGCTGCCACCACCAGTGAAACTCAAAGAGATGGTTACAACGCAAAGCCTCCTATGTTCGATGGTCAAAGGTTCGAATATTGGAAAGATAGACTGGAAAGTTTCTTTCTGGGTTTCGATGCAGATCTCTGGGATATTATTGTGGATGGCTATGAGCGTCCAGTTGATGCAGATGGCAAAAAGATCCCAAGGTCAGAGATGTCTGCAGATCAAAAGAAGCTGTACTCACAACATCATAAAGCAAGAGCAATTCTTCTAAGTGCTATCTCCTATGAGGAGTACCAGAAGATTACAGATCGTGAGTTTGCTAAAGGCATTTTTGATTCTCTGAAGATGTCTCATGAAGGAAACAAGAAAGTCAAAGAATCAAAGGCATTGTCTTTGATCCAAAAGTATGAATCCTTCATCATGGAGTCAAATGAGTCCATTGAAGAAATGTTCTCCAGATTCCAACTGCTTGTAGCTGGCATACGTCCTCTCAACAAGAGCTACACAACAAAAGATCACGTCATAAGGGTCATCAGGTGTCTTCCTGAAAGTTGGATGCCTTTGGTGACTTCAATAGAGCTCACGAGAGATGTTGAGAATATGAGTTTAGAAGAACTCATCAGCATTTTGAAATGCCATGAGCTGAAGCGCTCAGAGATGCAGGATCTGAGGAAAAAGTCCATAGCCTTGAAATCCAAATCTGAAAAGGCTAAGGTTGAGAAGTCAAAGGCTCTTCAAGCTGAAGAAGAAGAATCTGAAGAAGCATCAGAAGATTCTGATGAAGATGAGCTGACTCTGATCTCCAAGAGACTCAACCGCATCTGGAAGCACAGGCAGAGCAAGTTCAAAGGCTCTGGAAAGGCAAGAGGAAAGTCTGAATCCTCAGGTCAGAAGAAGTCATCAATCAAGGAAGTCACTTGCTTTGACTGCAAAGAATCAGGGCACTACAAAAGTGACTGTCCAAAATTGAAGAAGGACAAGAAGCCAAAGAAGCACTTCAAGACCAAGAAGAGTCTGATGGTGACATTCGATGAATCAGAGTCAGAGGATGTTGACTCTGATGGTGAAGTCCAAGGACTCATGGCGATTGTCAAAGACAAAGGAGCAGAGTCAAAGGAAGCTGTTGACTCTGACTCAGAATCAGAAGGAGATCCAGACTCTGACGATGAAAATGAGGTATTTGCTTCCTTCTCTACCTCTGAACTGAAACATGCTTTGTCTGATATCATGGATAAGTATAACTCCTTGTTGTCTAAGCATAAGAAGCTGAAAAAGAACTTATCTGCTGTTTCTAAAACTCCTTCTGAACATGAGAAAATCATATCTGATTTGAAAAATGATAACCATGCTTTAGTTAATTCTAACTCTGTGCTTAAGAATCAAATTGCAAAGTTAGAAGAAGTTATTGCCTGCGATGCCTCTGATAGTAAGCATGAATCTAAGTATGAAAAATCTTTTCAAAGATTCCTGGCTAAAAGCGTAGACAGAAGCTTAATGGCTTCAATGATCTATGGTGTAAGCAGAAATGGAATGCATGGCATTGGCTATTCTAAACCAATTAGAAATGAGCCTTCTGTGTCTAAAGCTAAATCCTTGTATGAATGCTTTGTTCCCTCTGGTACCATATTGCCTGATCCTGTACCTGCTGAAGTTTCTAAAAACCCTCTTAAAAAGGGATCTTTCTCTATGACTAAATATCATGCAAATATTCCTTTAAAATATCATGTTGAGACACCCAAGGTGATCAGAACCTTTGGGGTAACTAACAAAAGAGGACCCAGAAAGTGGGTACCTAAGGACAAGATTATCTATGTTGCAGATATCCTTGATAGCTCCACTGAAACACCAATCATGGTATCTGGACAGTGGATGCTCGCGTCACATGACGGGAGAAAAGCGTATGTTCCGAGAGCTGAAACTTAAGCCTGGAGGCGAAGTTGGCTTTGGAGGAAATGAAAAGGGTAAAATTATTGGTACTGGTACTATTTGTGTAGATAGTAGTCCATGCATTGATAATGTTTTATTGGTAGACGGCTTAACACATAACTTATTGTCTATAAGTCAATTAGCTGACAAGGGTTATGATGTTATATTCAATCAAAAGTCCTGCCGGGCTGTAAGTCAGATCGATGGCTCTGTTCTGTTTAACAGCAAGAGGAAGAACAACATTTATAAGATCAGATTATCTGAGTTGGAGGCTCAGAATGTGAAGTGCCTTCTGTCTGTTAATGAAGAGCAGTGGGTATGGCATAGACGGTTAGGGCATGCCAGTATGAGAAAGATTTCTCAGCTGAGCAAGCTAAACCTTGTCAGGGGCTTACCCAATCTGAAGTTCGCTTCAGACGCTCTTTGTGAAGCATGTCAGAAAGGCAAATTCACAAAAGTCCCTTTCAAGGCAAAGAATGTTGTCTCAACCTCAAGGCCGTTAGAACTTCTGCATATCGACCTGTTTGGACCAGTGAAAACTGAGTCTATAGGTGGCAAGAGATATGGGATGGTTATCGTTGATGACTATAGCCGCTGGACATGGGTAAAGTTTCTAACCCGCAAGGATGAGTCTCATGCTGTGTTCTCTACCTTCATTGCTCAAGTGCAAAACGAGAAGGCTTGTAGAATTGTGCGTGTCAGAAGTGACCATGGTGGAGAGTTTGAGAATGACAAGTTTGAGAGTCTGTTTGATTCCTATGGAATTACACATGATTTCTCTTGTCCCAGAACTCCTCAACAAAATGGTGTTGTTGAGAGGAAGAATAGAACTCTTCAGGAGATGGCTAGAACCATGCTCCAAGAAACTGGCATGGCTAAGCACTTTTGGGCAGAGGCAGTAAATACAGCATGTTACATTCAGAACAGAATCTCTGTGAGACCAATTCTGAATAAGACTCCTTATGAATTGTGGAAGAACATAAAACCCAACATTTCTTATTTTCATCCTTTCGGCTGTATTTGTTATGTTCTCAATACTAAGGATAGATTGCATAAATTTGATGCTAAATCTTCTAAGTGTCTATTACTTGGTTATTCTGATAGGTCTAAAGGTTTTAGATTTTATAATACTGATGCTAAGACTATTGAAGAATCTATTCATGTTAGATTTGATGATAAGCTTGACTCTGACCAGTCAAAGCTAGTTGAAAAGTTTGCAGATTTAAGCATTAATGTTTCTGACAAAGGCAAAGCTCCAGAGGAAGTTGAGCCAGAGGAAGATGAACCAGAGGAAGAAGCTGGTCCCTCTAACTCACAAACTCTGAAGAAGAGCAGAATCACTGCAGCTCATCCTAAGGAATTGATTCTGGGCAACAAAGATGAACCAGTCAGAACCAGATCTGCCTTCAGACCCTCTGAAGAGACCTTGCTGAGTCTGAAAGGATTGGTGTCCTTAATTGAACCCAAGTCCATAGATGAAGCTCTTCAGGACAAGGATTGGATTCTGGCCATGGAAGAAGAATTGAATCAATTCTCCAAGAACGATGTTTGGAGCTTAGTGAAGAAGCCTGAGAATGTCCATGTTATTGGAACGAAATGGGTATTCAGAAACAAGCTAAATGAGAAAGGAGATGTAGTCAGAAACAAGGCAAGGCTAGTTGCTCAAGGCTACAGCCAGCAGGAAGGAATAGACTACACTGAAACATTTGCTCCAGTAGCAAGACTGGAAGCAATCAGACTATTGATTTCTTTCTCAGTAAATCACAACATAGTTCTACATCAGATGGACGTAAAGAGTGCCTTCCTAAATGGTTATATCTCAGAGGAAGTCTATGTTCATCAACCCCCAGGTTTTGAAGATGAAAAGAAACCAGACCATGTGTTCAAATTGAAGAAATCACTCTACGGTCTGAAGCAAGCTCCCAGAGCATGGTATGAGAGACTTAGCTCATTCCTTCTGGAGAATAAGTTTGTAAGGGGTAAAGTAGATACAACTCTCTTTTGCAAGACTTATAAAGATGATATCTTAATTGTGCAAATTTATGTTGATGATATTATATTTGGTTCTGCTAATCAATCTCTATGCAAAGAATTTTCTGAGATGATGCAGGCTGAATTTGAGATGAGTATGATGGGAGAATTAAAGTACTTTCTGGGAATACAAGTTGATCAAACACCAGAAGGAACATATATCCATCAGAGCAAGTACACTAAAGAACTTCTGAAGAAGTTCAATATGCTGGAATCAACAGTGGCCAAGACTCCAATGCATCCAACATGCATTCTGGAAAAAGAAGATATAAGTGGTAAAGTATGTCAGAAGCTCTATCGTGGCATGATAGGTTCACTTCTGTACTTAACTGCATCTAGGCCAGACATATTATTTAGTGTTCATTTATGTGCTCGTTTCCAATCAGATCCAAGGGAAACCCACTTAACTGCTGTTAAGAGGATCCTAAGGTATCTGAAAGGCACCACTAACCTTGGCTTGATGTATAAGAAAACATCAGAGTATAAGCTTTCAGGTTATTGTGATGCTGATTATGCTGGAGATAGAACAGAGAGAAAAAGTACTTCTGGAAATTGTCAATTTCTGGGAAGCAATCTAGTCTCATGGGCAAGCAAGAGGCAATCAACCATTGCTCTATCAACTGCAGAGGCAGAATATATCTCAGCAGCAATATGCAGCACTCAGATGCTCTGGATGAAACATCAGCTGGAGGATTATCAGATCCTTGAGAGCAATATCCCAATCTATTGTGATAACACTGCTGCAATTTCGTTGAGCAAGAATCCTATCTTGCATTCAAGGGCAAAGCACATTGAGGTAAAGTATCACTTCATTAGAGATTATGTGCAGAAGGGCGTACTTCTTCTGAAGTTTGTTGATACTGACCATCAATGGGCAGATATCTTTACAAAGCCCTTAGCTGAAGATAGATTTAATTTTATTCTGAAAAATCTAAACATGGACTTTTGTCCAGAGTGAAGATAGATCAGAACCTCTGACTATGATACTTCTTGATCAGAAGATGTCTAGTCCAGAAGGTAACTCAATCAGAGTGTATGTGCCCACTGGTACTGACTCTGAAGCTGAGACAACAACACGTGCGTCAGAATTTCTGATGCATAGTTCCTTGTGCCCGTGTGACAGTCTGTTGTGATTGCGTGTAGATATGCTTATCTTCTGTGTGTGATTGTGTATTTTACTGCTACTGTCTATCTTTAATTTTCAACCGTTGATCTTAAAGTGCTTTTTGAATCAACAACGGTTATTTGATAAAACCCACTATACACACACGTTCTCTCTCACTTCCGGTTTTCACTCTCGCACTCCCTGCTTTTCAAAACCGCCTCCTTCGTGATTTCACTCTCGATCTCTCTTCATCCTTCAAACTTCATCTTCTACCTCAAACCTTCAACCTCTTCAAGATGGTGAGACAAACCAGAAGATCTACTGAAGATGCACCTCAGTTCCCTCACATGGTAGTCGGGTTGGCAACGGGTCAACGGGGCTCTGAGAACCCAGCACAAGAACAAGCTCAAGCTCAAGAGGAGTTTGTTCCTATTGCAGAACGGGGCTGTGCCGTTCACTGTGTATTTCCTCCTGAGGAACTCCAAGTCCTTGCAGAATGGAGATTCAACCTCGACAACTTGGCTGCAAATGGGTTTGATCTCCGTCCTGAAGTCCAAGCTCAAGGTTGGGGAAACTACTTCAATCGACTTCGAGGACCGGTGTATGAGAAGCTGGTAAAGGAATTCTGGAAGCATGCTGATTGTGATGACACTCAGGTGGTCTCTTACATACTGGGTAGGAAGATCATCATCACGGAGAAGTCCTTCGTGAATCTGCTAGGTGCAGAAACTGCTCATGGGTATCGGTTCTCACTGACGGAATCGAAGCTGAAACCCAGAACCAAGGACATCGTCAACAAGGCCCTGTACACCACCTTCAAACCGGGCAAGACGAGCTACAAAGTGATGGACCTTCACCCCAAACTGAGAATCTGGCACAAGATCCTGCTCAACTGCATCAATCAACGACCAAAGGGCAGTTCTCCAGACTACATCAACTTCAATCAGAAGGCAATGCTGTTCTTCATTCAAGACAAGGAGAAGATCTGCCTTCCCTACTTCCTGTTCTCCTATTTGAAGGAATGCATCCGGAAGTCTCGCACCACCTCCTCCATCAAGTCAGCCATCAAATATATCCCTTTTGGGAGGCTGCTCTCAGACTTTCTCATTGAAAGCAACTTGGTGCAAGATTTGGTCAATGCTGGTTGCACAGAGGACTTGAGCACAATTGTTAGCGACGTCTTCACTGCCAACTCTCTGAAGAAGATGGGCTTAGTCCAGAAGAAGATTGCTCCTGCTCATGAGGACACATCTTCTGAGATCAGAGGAAGAAGAATGCCTCTGAATGACTACCCTCTGTGGACTCAAGCAGACCATCCTGAAGCCATCAGATGCTATGTTGAAGACCTCAGGGCTCAAGGATTCGAGATTGACCTTGATGATTTCGTCAGCAGACTTCCACCAGCTCCAGAGTTTCCTTCTCCTCCCAAGAAGAAAACCAAGAGGAAGATGGTTCTGGACGAATCCTCAGAGGAATCTGATGTCCCTCTGGTCAAGAAGGCGAAGAGCAAGCCTGATGATGATGATGGTGATGATAGTGAGGATGGTCCTCCAAAGAAGAAGCAGAAGAAAGTCAGAATTGTGGTGAAGCCTACTCGGGTGGAACCAGCTGCTGCAGTGGTCAGAAGGACTGAACCTCCTGCCAGAGTGACTCGATCATCAGCACATACAAGTAAGCCTGCACTTACCTCTGATGATGATTTGAATTTATTTGATGCACTCCCAATTTCTGCCTTACTCCAACACTCTTCAAATCCCCTCACTCCTATTCATGAATCCCAGCCAGCCGCACAAACCACCTCTCCACCACATTCCCCAAGATCTTCATTCTTTCAACCTTCTCCTACTGAAGCACCACTCTGGAATTTGCTTCAGAACCAACCCTCTAGGTCAGAAGATCCAACCTCTCTCCTTACCATTCCATACGACCCATTAACTTCTGAACCCATCATTCAAAACCAACCAGAACCCAAACCAACAGAATCACAACCCAGAACGTCTGATCACTCTGCTCCCAGAGCATCAGCACGTCCTGCTGTCAGAACCACGGATACAGACTCTTCATCAGCCTTCACACCTGTATCCTTCCCCATCAATGTCTTTGACTCTCCTCCCTCCAATACCTCTGAATCACTTAGAAAATTCATGGAGGTTAGGAAAGAGAAGGTATCTGCCTTGGAAGAATATTACCTTACCTGTCCAAGCCCTAGGCAATATCCTGGCCCTAGACCTGAACGTCTAGTTGACCCAGATGAACCTATCTTGGCCAATCCTATCCAAGAGGCAGACCCCTTAGTCCAACAGGCTCACCCTGTCCCTGACCAACAAGAGCCAATTCAACCAGACCCTGAACCTGAACAATCAGTATCTAACCAATCCTCGGTTAGATCACCTCACCCTCTGGTTGAAACTTCAGACCCTCACCGTGGAACCTCTGAACCCAATGCTCCCATAATTAACATTGGTTCTCCACAAGGTGCCTCTGAAGCTCATAGCAGCAATCACCCAGCCTCTCCTGCACCCAACCTATCCATCATTCCCTATACTCACCTTCAACCCACATCTCTCTCTGAGTGCATCAATATTTTCAATCATGAAGCCTCCTTGAGGCTCCGCAATGTGCACGGTCAGACTGACCTCAGTGAGAATGCTGAAAATGTGGCTGATGAGTGGAACGAGTTGAGCACTTGGCTGGTGGCTCAGTTTCCCGTTATGCTGCAGCTCCTGCATGCAGAGGGAAGTCAGAGCATTGAGGCTGCAAAGCAAAGGTTTGCTAGGAGGATGGCTCTTCATGAACTCGAACAGAGAACCAAGCTTCTTGACGCCATTGAAGCTGCCCGTCAAGCAGCAGCTCAGGCTGAACAAGCCAGACTTGAGGCAGAACGTCTTGAAGCTGAGGCTGAGGCAGAGCGACTTGCACCAGTTCCGTTTAATCCTGCTGCTTCTGCTTCCATTCCAGAACCTCAAGCTGCTCAGAATGTTCCTTCCAGCTCTACTCCGACAAGCTCATCCAGACTCGACATCATGGAACAACGTCTTGACACTCATGAATCCATGCTGATTGAGATGAAGCACATGATGATGGAACTTCTGCGCCGTACTGACAAATCTTAGTCTTTTTAGGATCTCTTCTTTTTCTTCCTTTTCCTTTTTATTTAACGTTGTTTTATTTAAACTCTGCGTATTCACTTACTTTAATTTATTCATTTGTGATTCTATATGCATATATCTATATATAATCGTGTCACATATGTTTGCAAAACCTGTTTTATTCATAATTGATCTATGTTTACATCATAACTCTTTCCATCATACATTATTCCCTATATCTAGAATGGAGGATCCTTCCTCATTCTTCTGCATTCTTGGCGCTGCTCCACTCTTTCCTTCTCCAGACGATCCAATGCATACTCTATGTTGCCAAGTTTGATGCTCAGATCATCTTTTTCAAGACTATCTTCTGTCGTCTTGAGTCTTTTTTCCACAGTCTCCTTCTCTTCCAGCAGATTCAGCTCCCGCTGGCAAAGCTCCTGAATCTCTTCCACGAAGCAGAGGAACTCCTTCAGATCTTTCTCCATCTCTGGACCAAGATCTTCTTCCAGCAGTGTCTTCGTCAGCTCTTGTATGGTCTTTGTACCATCGGGATGCCTAATATTGAGGAACATATCTTCCTCAAACGCCTTCCTTCTGAGCTCTTCTAATGCCATTCTGTATGATGCCATTTTTCTTACTGAAAATTATTCGAGATGTGAAGCTTACCTTTCTCTCCAACGCTTTATATAGGCTTCACTTTCTCTCTGAAAGTTAATGCTCTTACAGTTTCTCGAGGTTAAGTACTTGGTAACTGACCTTCTATTTACTCACTTGACCGGTGGTAAACGTTCATCCCTTGCATTAACTCTTCTATTTATTATCGCCTCACTCTGATTCTTACATCGTCTTCATTTTCTTTCAACTTAGACCTTCTCTAAGGGGGAGTACCTTGTACTTCAAGCTAAGTTTTTCACACCCCGAGCTTTTTGCTTATGACAAAAAGGGGGAGTAAACCCAGTTTTTGATGTGTAAGATGTGTTAGTGTGACTTATTTTTCTTTTGGAGATTTTAAGAGTTCCACCTTCATGACCATAGATGTGTCACTGGGCAATACAAGGAATACATTTCACTTCTTCTGAAGTGATTCTAAGTTGACTCTGATACCCAAGACTCTGATACCTTGTCCATGACTCTGATCACTTATGCGCTCTGATCATTCGTTTTTCATCTATGTCATAAGCTTTTCACTCTGAACTCTTATATGATTTAGCTCAGAATCTAGACTTTACTAACGTTTTCATCAAGTATTAGATTCAGGGGGAGCTAAGCTCAGAATCAAGCAGTGACTTGAATTCAGAATGAGCAAGATAAACTATTCACATCAGGATAAGTATTATTCTATATCTCTAAACTCTGAGTGAATTCAGTTTAATGTTTAAGAATTGTTCATCAAAAATCTTAGTTTTGTCATCATCAAAAAGGGGGAGATTGTAAGATCAAGTTTTGATCTAGTAGTACAACTCTATGTTTTGATGATTACAAGTTAACCTTTTGATATGAACAATTGTGGTACTCTAACGTGTTTTTCTGAGTGTGCTATTTACAGGCTCTGACCCTGACTCAATTTCACACAAATCAGAAGCACTGTGTATAAGGGTAACCCAAGCAACGCTTTCGTATTCACCATGTTCAGTATGAACAGTGGAAAAGCTTCAGAAGATCTGAAGCTATACAAACTCTGATGAGGACTCAGTCGCTAGAAGCTCTGAAGATCCAGAAGCTCTGACAACCAAGAACACTGAAGGTTCAGATGTTCTGATGGTGTAGAAGACTCTGAAGATCCAGAAGCTGAATAGTGGATACTCTGAAGTCCAGAAGCAAGAAACTCTGAAGGCCATGTTCTTCCCTCTGAGTTCAGAATCAGAAGATACAATGGTCAGAGGATCTGTGCTTCCCTCTGACTCTGATCAACCGGCTTCACAAGTTCCAATACGAAGCATTCCTCTGATCAGAAGTCTCCTAGGTTAAAGGTCAAGTCGCTATCCAAGTACAAAAGCAAGTGTACCTTCCTGACGACCTACCTAACGTT